>NC_135497.1:213453674-213516882 GCF_052857255.1 Amblyomma americanum
GCGCCGCCTGTGATTATTCACTTGTGCTCCGTCCCTTTTCCGCCCTCCTTCAAAATTCACCAGGTAGCAGGAGCCGCTGTGTTTCTGCTGCTACTTCGGTAAGATTTCTCGAACTGATCGGCTCACTGCCGCATTCGAAGTCGGATTGACCTCGATGGTGGGCACGATGCTAATATTACCCTGCCGCAATGAGCACCCGTTCAGGAGGACATATCTTTAGTTTTAATTTTTTATTTTAGTTTTGAGAAAAAAAAAACGTACCACCAGCCCAATTCATCACCAGAAACACGACACAATTTAAGATGCAGAACATAAGAAACGCAGGCTCTTTTTGCATTTCTACCAAGGCAAATGGGGGAAAAGGCCTATTGGCCGATCCGTAAGCTTGCATGACTTGTTACGAAAGTCAGGGTTTCGGCTTGTTACGACTGCAGCTTGAGTTTCTCCGGAGCACGAGCATCAGCGATGACAGCTGCTCTGCATGCAGTCTTCTTGATCGCCTGACGGGAAGAGGTCATGCACGGGAACGACCTCCTTGCGACGCGGAGTCCGCTGACGGCGCTTTGGTGCTTTCCATCATGTCAGCGGGACGCTCCATACCCGTGACGCAATAAAACGTGTCGCGCGAGACGAGCCGCTCTCGAGTACAGCTGGTCTTGAAACAAGCATTTCAGTAAAGACGCGTGCTCTTTAAGCGTTTCGCCGGCAAGAAGAAAGCGCTCCACGGCGCGCCGGACGGCAAAGATAATAAACAGGACAGAAAGGATCGGGGTACGCGTAATGTTTGCCCGTTTCCCCTTGCCCCCCTTGGAGAGGGTCCAAACAGGCGGGCAACCCTCTCTCGCGGCACAGGATCAGCGGGATCAGCTGGGGAAGCCGTGGGGGAGTCTTCCTCGCCGGGCGCAACCCCCACGTATGGGCGAAGCCGGCGGAAGCAGCGGCGACGTCTCGGCGCGCTGGCTATTGGCGACGGGGCGTTATCGATATCGGTCGAAGGCTGCTTCGAGGCGCCGTGCCCGGCCTCGGGTTAGCGTGACGAAACACCCCTGCCACCAAACTGTAACGAGCCAGGCGCCCCCCGCAGGGAGCGGGCGTCTGACTTCAACTCGGCGAAGCTTTCAGCCCCAACCACGGCGCTTGTGACCGTACGTGCGATTTTACGACATTATCGCGTGTTCTTCGCTGACCCCGGAGTTCGAATATGCGAGCAATAAAAGAGCGAAGGAGTGGGAATATACGCTTTTTGTTGCTTATCTTCGCAGAAAAGCCTCTCCGCACGCATGGCATGTACGTGTCAGGTTCCTAACGTCGCCTATCGTCTTATTCTCGTTCTTCGTCACTTTTCTTTCTTCTTTTATAAAAACAGGATTCCACTTCTTTCACTTCCAAAGGACTTGTATTTTTCTCGGTAGCTGTACGATACTTGTGGTAAAAAGAAAACAGTTTTCCGTCATAGATGACCTAACGGTTGCCATGACAGACCGCCATATATGCAAAGTGTGGCTTTAACTGAGCTTATTAGCTCATGTTCGCGAAAAAAATCAGTAAAACTTCTTTACAGCAACATGAGTTAATACGTCCGTGCTTTCTGGGTCCGTGTCCATTAGTCGAGCTGACTTCGTCGTAAGCAGCGTATGAAACTTTTCCCACTGATCAGTGAGAGCCGTATTGTCCATCCGCTAAAACTGAGAGCAAGCGATTACTGATCGACAGCATTTTCGCCCTTTTCGCGAGACAATTAGGTCTGGGTTCCTGCCCAAGCCAGCTATAAACCGCAACGCTATCGGCGAACCCCGCTTGAATTTGCGTCTGCTACCAAAGCGCCTTTATGGAAGTTGGGTTCTTCCGCATGCACTTAAGCGACCAGTGCGCAACATGCAGGGAAAGAACGTTCATGCGGAGAGGCCATAAGCGAGACCACATACCGCACATAAGCGAGCAGCACAGAGCCAAGGAAGTATTTCCGGAATAACTGGGCGCCGATTCTCGTGGTGACACTACGAGTGGTCCTTAGAGGCGAATAGCTGTTCGCAGCGAGTAGGTGTTGTGCATGCGCCATCCTGAAGTCAAAGGGGGAAGCAATATTCTCTTTGTGATCCAGAATGAAAGTTCAAAGATTAACTACAAAGGAACCCCTACTGAAATCGGAGGTCTCACCACCCTTACAGTATCTCTTTGTTGCAGGACACCGGGGTGTGCTCCCGTAAACACAGTTTTCATCAAATTTATGTTCCATGGAAATAAAATAAATTGCCAGTATAACCCCAACTTGTCTGCTTGTTATGATCCTGCATATATTATTTTGGTGTAATCTTAGTCCCGCGATCTTTTCAACCTTTTACTACTTTCTCATTAAAAACAAACGGAAGTCCGACAGCAAGACCATTTGAATTTTGCTCCGACATTTTAACGCCGTGAAGGCAGCTTTATTTTTAGTCGTCCAATCGTGTGCGCAGTGTCATATGTAACAATTCTAATCTGTTTTGTACATTGTCCACTTTAAAAGCATTATGTGACTAGCGTGCAGAAATTTTTCAGCAGAAGAGTTGTTTTTAATAACAGTTTTTATTAGCAGTGCGCGACATGTGGCTACCCGTAACGTTCCTTACAAACGCATCCGTTGAATTCGTGATCGAAAGCAATGAAAATTATTATTAAACATCACAACAACGGCTGACAAAAGGAAAAGACTCGCACGATTTTTATTTCTTATTATCCTGACGGGTTGTTTTCAGTAGTCGCGCCATTGGTCGCGTATACTTCGCGCCGCTTGTAATGCGGGACTTATACGGACGCCTCATCTGATGGCGCCATCAAATGGCGACAGCAGATGAAACGGGGCCTGCTTAGATACCAGCAAGCACAGAATGTGCCACAAAAAGAAAGGGAGGGACGAATTCTACAGTCGGAGGAAGCACGCGCACCTATCTTTGTGAGAACAGCTATCAGTAAAAGTGAGAAGACTTCTTCGCAATTATTCCACTGAATACTACACATGCGCACGGACTGCTCCTTTGCGTAAATAGTGTCTGAATAAATCTGCCAGCTATGCACGAGGGAGAAACCAAACGCCTATCACGGATCGTACAAGCTGATCACTATAGACAACGCGCGTAAACGACAGGGAGATGTTACTTGGAAGCACGCTAAGAGCGTTCGTTCCCTTTGAAACGGGGCGGGGCGCTAACGGGTGCCGCCAGGCTCAAGATTTTTTTCATTACCTTTGCTTAATACTTCTCTCAACATAAAAAAAATTAGTCTGTAAATGTACCCTTCTTTCAAACATAGATTTAAATGGCTTGGAATCTCAAGCATGGAATCTCAATGGCTCGGAATATCGGCTTTGAATCTCAAGCTTCTGTATATAGGTCACTGCCACAATTTTAACCCTCGAAACATCGAGCCATATTTTCCTGACGTCTACCGCGGATGCGTTCACGTTACTTTCATTATCCCTTAAGCTATGGGCTCGGGGATAATGACTCTTCATGCATCGACTTCTGATTAGATACTGCTGCGTTCTAATAAAATATGCTCAAATGCCTCTTCACATTTACTACTCACTGCAGTGACTGCACACAAAGCACCATCCTGCTCATATTTCTTAATTTACATAGCTGCACGTTCTAGGCAATCCTGATTGCGCTTCAACCAAAGAAAGACCCTGTCTTGAATTACCGCCAAACGGCCACCTTTCCGATTTTTCTTTTCCCTCCTTGATATAGGTTCATGGTCGGCTTCTTTCCCATAGATCTCACAGACTCTGCCTCTTTGACCCTGCGTTTCAAGTTTTTATTACCTCGTTCTGGTCTTCCGCATACACACTGGTTAGTTGCCCAGTTATTCCCCCCCCCCCCCTTTCGACTCAACGCTCTCTCCGCATAAACACATAAGTATTTATTTATTTTATTTATTTAAAATACCTGCAGCGCCTGAAGGCATTATAACAGGGGGGAAATACAGATACTGCGCCATTTCCTTTCCCCAAAAAACTAATTATTATTACGTTATTAAAGTAAAGTATTTCTCTAATTTTGGCAGGCGCTTTTCTGAAATTAAGTTTGATCATTTTATCATCATTTTATCATTTTGCAATCCCTTGCTGATATGTATTCGGCATGTTTGTTCCAGGTAAGTTTAGATGAAAAATAAACCCCCAAATATTTGTATTCGCTCACTCGCGACAGCTGTATAGTGTCTAAAGTATAATTAAACACGGATGGGTTTTGTTTACGTGTAAAGGAGACAACTGCCGCTTAATAAAATCAAATCAAATCAAATCTTCATTCAGCATTCTTCCGCGTAAACAAAAGGAATGCTGGGATAAGAGCAAAAAATCTGCTACAAGCAGCTTTACGAGGCCCTTGCCCCAGTTTGATTGGCAGCGGGAAGGTTTTACACTCACGGTAAATACATATTGTTTGCATATATGTGTTGCATCTCACAGACAAAAGCAAGGCAAATGTATTCGCGTACAATAGCATCCCACGTAAAGGCCAACATGTTTGAAAACATATACAGCAAAAGAAAAAGAAAGGAAACGCATTTCTGGTCCAATTTAGACGATTCATACTAGCGCTGTATACACCAGCGCTGTATACAGTCCAAATTTCTCTGGAGATAATCATGGTCAGAGAAACACTTGATGCTGTGATAAATTTTTCTTTCCTCTAACTGTACTATTCGCCATCGGTTTTCGTTATCCCCCTCAGCCGTTCCTCATACTAAATGCTACTGCGCGCTTTCCGCGCCTGAAACGTTGACCAGCCCGCATCCTCCTTTACTGCCTCCTTCGTGGTTTGGCCGTCAGCACCTAATGCTGACATCTCTCAACAGTTCTCTCGTTTATTCCTAGCCCCTATTGCACTTCTGGTCTGAGGCACTATACGGCATCCCTAAGAGTACGCGCTATTGCTCCTTTCCAGATTTGTACTTACCGTCTTAGCCAAAAGTAACCGGCAACGGCGCTTGCCATACTGTGGAGCCCTTACAGCGCCACTAAACATCAGGAGGTCTGGGAAGATGAGAACGAGGGTTCTCCTTACCTTAAGCAGACTTACAGCTTAAGAGGCGTTGTGAGTGTTTCACTACACAGCTGGGGAACAAACTCCGTTGCGCGGTTGCTTTTGTGAAAGATGGCACCTCTTCAGCACTTTACACGTGTTATACCTCAGTAGTATTCTTCATTCATTACCGCGCCATTTCTCTTCGACGTCCGCCCTAGTAGTCTGCTCGTGCTGTTCCATGTAGGTAATGCCTTCGTTTTCCCATACCCCGAGATAATTTGTACTCCCGTGCCCCTGGTATCTGATTGTCTTTTATTCTAGGTGGCTGATCACTGGTACCAATTAATATCGTCGAATCTGATTTATTCGCACTAAATTTCAAGCCTAAAGCATCGCTTTGCTCTTCACGAATATCCACAAACGACTGAAAATTTCATTGGTCGTCAACTAATAGCCCAATATCGTCTGCGCATATTATAAACCAGGGAGTCACTTTTCTAAGACACTTCTGCCTAGTTCCTACGTCCTTAAGCGATGCCTCCACTCTTAAATTTCATTGATTGCAATGCGAGCCTGCAAGTAACTGGTGTAATCGCAATTTGCCTACATGATTTAGTATTACAATTGTGCATTTTGATTCTGTCAGCAGCTGTTTCGACTTCTGTTTTTTCCAAATATTTTGCCTGTGCATATTTTCTACATGATCCAAGTTCATGCATTAGACTTTTTGAAATCTCTTCAGTTTTCTGATTGAAATCTCTTCGGTTCCTGCTTTTGTACATTTAGGAATGTTTACCTTGCCTTTCTCACGTTGAGGGTGTCAAAATACAGACCAGTTTCCATGTGTTATCCTCTGCTGTTTTTTCAATTGACAAGGTATTGCCCAACAATCACTTCTAAATAACTCAACTATAACTTCTTTAATCTAATTCAGCGCTTCCTCGCCCTCTAGACAGGGTCTGCCAGCCCTCTGAACCTGCCCGTACTTTTTCTTTGGTTCTTTTCCGGCTTATAATTTTTATAATTTTTAATTATAATTTTTATAATTAATTATAATTAAATTATAATTTTAATAATTTTCCCACCCAATTTTAGTTGTTTCGCTTACATCGGTCATCTGGCTATCACTGTCATGTTTCATTTTACTCGGAACCATGATACGTACTTCCAAGATATTTTTCCGATTTTTAATCCCGGTTTTATCTTCAGAAGGCTGCGCCTTCGATTTTTCCCCACTTCGCTTTTCTCGAAGCCGCGCGTCGTTCGAAGGTTTCCATGATTTCCATATTCCGCGGTAGCTTCGTGGCGTTCTTTATCCTTTCCAGCGGTTTGTATCACTTCCTTTTTTTTAGTTCCCATGATTCATTGAACTACTCATAATCCTACTTTTCTTGAGCTCACTTAATTTATTTCTGAATGCTTGCTACTGTTTGTGCTTATTGTAGGTCGCCAAAAATTACGTTTCCATGCTATTCTCTTCCGACCTGATGTCCCATGTGTAAAATAATGCGTTTATGATCGCTCAGGGCCCCTCCCTCGTCTTTTATTATTTAAGCCTTAAATAATCAATAAGTAGCCAGTGGTTCACTACCTGTTTCGAATTTACCCCTGATTTGGCCTTCGCAGTGAAGTTCTCATTCACGATAACCTGGTTGTGCTACTCCCGGAGTTCTAGCATTAACTTCCGGTTATTTTTTTGTGTATTCATTTGATTCCTGCTTGGATTGGTTTATGGGTTTGACGTCCCAAAGCGACTAAGGCCACGAGGGACGCCGTAGTGAAGGGCTGCGGATTAATTTCGACCCCCTGAGGTTCTTTAACGTGCATTGACATCGCACAGTACACGGCCTGTAGCATTTTGCCACCGTCGAAATGCGACCGCCACAGCTGGGATCGTACCCGCGTCTTTAGGCTCAGCAGCCGAGCACCATAACCACTGAGCCACTAGGACGTCGATTCGTCGATGCGGCTATTCATATATTCCAATAAAATTACTTCGGCATTATTCCCAAAGTGTTTTATATCATCATTACTGCATCGTCCAGCTAGTTATTAGTTTCTTGCCTGAAATTATTCTCAGTTCATAAATATGCAACTTCTCTACTCATGCCCTTCTACCAATTGGGCCCGACACTGAACGCATTCTTTAGAATTACCTCCCTCCCAATCTGTCCTCTGATCAGCATGCGAACCCCTCCACATTTCTTTTCAGTGGTGCATCTGCTGCACTCTTTCCAAACCTTACCTTCGATAAATGGTGGTCATTTTAGATCTCGGAGATGTGTCTCGCTATGAATGCGTACACACATATTTCCTCTTCCTTTAGCTGCTGTTCTGCTTCTAATCATTTCGCTTTCTGTCTTTTCGCCAGCCTTTCTCTCCCCCCATTCTGCGGCTAATATAAAAGTAGTCTGCTTCAAAAGCTCTGCCCCGTTTGCTCTTCATGCTACCCCCGTTTATTTCCGCCAATTCGAAGCGCTTCTCGTGCCCTAACGTCAGGATACCCTGCGTCACGACCACCACATCCTTCCCCACCTCCCCGCTCCGTCCTTGCGCCTCCGCCAGCGTGCTCGCTATGGTCCGTACTCGCAGGGGATATCTGTCGCATGTCTTCTGACCCTGGGCTAAGCGCACAGCTGCATCTGCTCCATGTCCGTTTAGTGCAGCGTTCAGCCCTAACGCTATCGTTACAATGTTTCGCCGTGGAACATTCGCTGACAAGTTACTCTTCGATTTTTCCAGGAGTGCCTTTACTGCCATTTCTAGTAAAGTCCTAACTACGATCCACTCATTTCCTTCACCCTTTCCACCATCGCTCCCACGCTCTTTTTCATGTTCCAGACTCCTGAAATAGGCACTTGAATAGTGTCGCCCTCTCTCCTAATCTCTTCTGAAAGTAATTATCAGTATCCAACTGGGGGAACGCGGCCAGGCTGCTACAGGGCAAAGCTACACAACTTTCTCAGAAACTTCGCACCGGAAGGGAAAGTCGTTCTGGTTCGCAGTATGAACCCGGAACCACCGCCTATCCGTATCAACTAAGCCAACAAGGATAGATAGGAGTTGTCGTAGCGGAGCAGGAGAGGAAATTAAACTTTATTTGAGGCCGGCACTAAGGCACAGTGAAGAAGAGCGTTTGTTCCGCCAAGGCCTGCTGATGATCTGCCGAGCCCGAGTGAAGCCAAGCACCGCAGGAAGGAGGGGGAGGGTAAGGAAAATAAGGAGAGGTAATGGCAATGTTACATGAGTACAGAATGTGTTCTGTGCGGGACCGGACCGGCGGTATTGCCTAGTTTGAGCCACGAAGCAGGGCTACATCTGCTTCAAGTGTGAAGTTTTCGAGAACGCTATATAGCTCTCCTATGTAGCATATGGTTGCATTCGTGTGGATGCTAATAAGTATCACCCTTAGATATCTTGTGCACCTAGGGTGCACCCCCCAAAAGCATTGAACTAACTTTTCCCTTCTGCTTGCGTGCCTCCTCAGGACCCTTATTCTTTTGTGCTTGGCACCTGAAGGCCTGCTACTGTCCCTTTTCCTGGCGGTGGCGAGTGCCACTATGCTTATGGTGAATTGAAGTGGCCATTTTATTTTTTGTACTTTTCCCTTATTCTTTTCACTTTAAACCATAGTTCTTGTATTTTTCCATGTTAAGCTATTTTCTAAGCTCTAAGCAATATTGTTTTGACTTCTGAGGCGGTTCGCAGAATTTTTCAATCCTGCTTTTACGCCACCAGTATTCTAGTCTTCGCTGGCTCGTTTCTACCGCTCATGAGTTAATTTTGCTTTAACTGTCCATAAAACCCAAAGCTGCTGCAAAGCTCACCATGTCCTCTCCGATATCTGGATGTATAGCTTTAGTCCGCCAGGACATGTTTAATGTTTTCCGCACTGCTCCCACATCGACAGTGGCGCCGCGCCTTCTTGCGACCACTGGAACAACGTGGGCGCAAAAAAAAAAAACTAATAATACACCGCTCGAGTTGCACTTTGGCAGGTGTTTCACTTCAAACAACGTCTTGCGAAGTTTCTCCTCCGGGCGTGTGCGGCTCGGCGCCTCTTCTGAACCAGGGCCAAGACATACAGAGTCCGAACAGACGAATGTTTATTTCAAACTGTGGCTGAACACTTTCTCCCTGCTGTAAGGGCGGCATTAAGCAATTGCGTCATGTCAGCACGAGGCCCCTGTCGGCTAAACACACACGCTATAGCCCCTTTGCGCGTTTCTGCTGGTTCCGGCGCCTCTGTTAATGGTGCAGAGTGAAGCGCCAAAAAAAAGTTAGGAAGGAGAACATGTCCTTCATGTGCAAAACATTTAGCAAGCAGCGCCGTTTAGTGATCACCGTGGCGACCACTTTAGGAAGTGGCTAAAATATTTAATCAGGAGCTCTTCTCAAGCTCCGTCTTATGAAGGCAGTAAGTTGTGACCACTGCGCAAGCTAACGATTAGTTGACGCTTCGGAACATGATATGGGTATGCTGCTCAAAACGCTTGGCTTTCCGTCAGCTCAATGAAAAACTGTAAATTGATGAGTGTGAAGCATCTTTTCATCTGCCTTGCGTTGTGTAGAGCGGTATTTCGCATGAGTACTAATTACAAAGTGATAGCATTTACTGTGTTGCGCGTTTTTTTTTCACGATCACTTCCATATTTCTCTAACCGCTGAGGCTCTTGAGTTTACGAACTAGTTTTTTGAGTGTGATCGACGGATGGTCTTCCTTCATAAACGGTATGTTTTGCCTAGGTCAGTGACCAAAGCCTATAATTTCCTAAAAGGCCAATTGTCGTGATGAATAGTTCGTCACATTTACAGGATAGGCTGCAAATAAAATAAATAAACAGCCGTACCACATTTTTCAGGTGAAGAAGCTATAAATAAGTAATTTTATTATTCCCAGTAGCCGAAAGGTAAACAGGCATTATCTGTGCAGGTATTGAAGAATACAACAGTCACTGTCCTTATCGCTTCATCAAAACATACCCATATCTGCCCCAATAGTAGCGGCAAAATAAAAGGTCGAGGTTCTGCATTGTAAACTTCACACTTATTCGCTTATTTTTTTGTACGAAACATGTTGTGGCGACGCCTTGAACACAGATATGTGCCCTTCAAGTGACTTTCTGTATACCTTGTAGAGCTTTACATCGGCCAACGAAAAAAAGGTTACTTGTGGCCACTTTATTTATGACATCTATTTATTTTGATCTGTATACATTGCTATGGACTCTTCTTACACTTACGATGCGATCTTTCTGACTACATATTCACTTCCTCGCGCGACATTGAGTTCGTTCAATATAAAAGTGTTGACTGTAGGTGCCTCAGTATCTGAAATAAAAGCTGTCAGAGTTCTACGTCCTTGCAATGCGACCGCCTGCTCCCCTGCCTCCTCAACCATTGGTGGCACTTCTTATTTTTTGCTAGCAGCATGTAACTAGTTAACGTTGCCGGCCAAAGCAAGTTAGTAGCCATAATTACAGGCACCTCGTAGCTTTCAAACTCTGAACCATTGTTCTTTTTTAACGAATTTACTGCTAAGCAGAACGAGGTCCTATAAGTTGCTGGGATTGCGATCGCGTGTAGAAATACAACAAAGGATAATAACTCGGTGGCATGCAATAAAACCACAAATTCGACCCCATTATCCATACAAAACAAGTGTTGGGTCTTATGGCACATGGGCAGATGAGGCCATCATGCTTTAGTCAAGTGTAAACAAGTGTAAAAAATTTTGTTGAGCAGTTAGTGTGCGCAAAAAGAATATAAACTACAGCGAGCGCAGACTCAGTAATTTTAAAGTACGCCACATGCTCAAACTGCGTGCAAGATTCCGCAGAATATATATCCTTTCTCGAAAAGGCAGCGATGTGCAATGTGCAGCAGTTTAGCAACTTTGGTGACATGGTTCTGGCATAACCCTGGGGCCTCCTTCTCCGCGTAGTCATGCAGTGTTATTCCCCTGTAAAAAGAACAACAAATGTGAAATTTCAACTGTGACATTTCTTCACAAAACGACTGAGTGTTACTGAGATATTTCGGCAAGATGAAACTGTTCTGGCGCAATACGTGCAACTGACGAGCTCTTGCTGGCATGCGCGTCATTGCGTTCACAACTGCCACTGCCGTGCAAGCTGGATTCCGAAGCTATATAGCGCAAATCCGCAACTATATAGCGCAGCGGCTTTTCAAGACCAGGGAAACCAACGACAAAGAAAATCCTCGGCGAGGCTTACCGATTAATAGCCACCATCTTCGACGACAGACGGCCACCTATCTACGCACAAGCCTCGAGGCTGTGACCCGACAAGCAGGAAGCCGTCAACAACGGTCGCAAGAACTATCGCCACAAAGCCTAATCTCGATGCCGGACCATTAATCCAACCAGGCTTCCAGTGCAGTTGGCCTGAATGTTTTTTTTTTTGGAACCTTGTTAGAGTCGGTAGTTAGGCGAAGCGATTAGACTCAGCAGAAAGGATAAGCGGTCAGCTTAACGGCGACCAACACAGCAGCAACCTGCTGAGAGTAGTGTGGTCTATGATATCCAAGCTTGTTTGAATCTTTTTTTTTTTAGCAGCGGCTGTAGAAAGATCTTCATGGCTTTACGACAGCCATTGATGCAAAACCACTTAGTCTCGAAAAACCCACTGTCTTATGCACAATAACTGCACGCCTAGCATTGAATGGAAGGGTCAAGAAGTTTCGCTTCTAAGAAATTTTTCATTGACCACGAGATTAAAAACTCAAGCTCCATAAAATTTTTTTTTTGAACCTCCTTTGTGTACCATTTTTTCTCCAGAATAGCCGTCATTTCGCGAACTCACTTGAAGCTTATACAATCGCATGTTTTCGTTTTTTTATTATTTTGCTACCACTCATGTACGTTAGGCTGATTCGTAGCGTCCGTGCGCCACACGGCGCCTCTGTGACGCAAGATCTGACGTGGTGCTGTCGGCAGATGCAGTAGTGAAAGCCAAAAATGACGATTGCCATCAATGAACAGCCGTGCAAGCAGAAAAATGAATGTTGCAGGAAGTGCGCACCTGCGTCAGTTAATAATGTTGTTAAGTAGCAAGAAGTATACGACAAGCAGAGTCAGTAACCATATAAGTTGATAATACTAATAACTTATAAAATGTAACTTTAGCGAGCAACGCATCGCTGATGGGCCGGTTGAGTCCTCCAACAGGCTCTAGGCCGGTCCCTGAAAGCCCACTCTGCTCCAACGCTTTGTATACAGAGAGCCTTCGAGGACGCTGGCGGTCAAAGTGGCACGCGGAGCGATGGGCATAAATGTCGAGGCGAACCACTTCATCGTGAGCTGTAAAATACAACGCTGTCTCGGCTGCAGATGTAGCAATTTTGCGATGTTCTGTCCGCGCCCTTGGGTTGAAAACCCAGGCTACGAGGGACGCCGTAGTGGAGGGTTCCGGATAATTTCGACCACCTGGGGTTCTTTAACGTGCACTGACATCGCACAGCACACGGGCCTCTAGAATTTCGCCTCCATCGAAATGCGACCTCCGCGGGCGGGATCGAACCCGCGTCTTTCGAGTGAGCAGCCGAGCGCCGTAAACACAGAGCCACCGCGGGCGGCATGGGCTGAAAAGAATCATCCAGTACCAACGGAACAAAATCCCCAGCTCTCCTTCCGTATACCCAGTACAAGCCTCCTGTTTAGTCGTGCATAAATGATAGCTTTCATTCTGAATGGGAGTGATCAGTGGGGCAAGAAATCAGATTATTTCTCCTAATGAAACATAGTGCCACAAGCTCGAGAACGCGCCAACTCCGAAATTATATAGCGCAGCGGCTTTTCAAGGCCAGGGAATGCAACAAAAACGAAAATCCTAGGCGAGGCTTAGCGATTAATAGCCCCCATCTTCGACGTCACAGCCGGCGTCTAGGAAGCCTCGTAAGTTGGTATCAAAGGTGCGGAAGTCCAACTGCTATAGCGAAGAGGCAAAAGAAAAAAAAAATACAGAAAAGAGTGGCTATAATGCTGGTCTTCAGGCCATACCCAGGAATTCTGGACAAAAGCATTTTTGAGCGGGAACTCGTTTATAACGCAGTTTTTTCCTATAATGTAAGATTTCGCTATAACTATGAATATATCCGCAGATCACCGGGCGGTACTCTGGTATTGTTTTTTTCTATTCACGTTTTTGCTATCGTCGAAAGCGTTCCCCATTGGTTTTCTATGGTGCCCTTAACTGTTCGATGCAATTGATGGAAACCCTTTAAAACAAATATCTTGCTACATATCAGAATTATGGACCGTTACCTTCAATATTTACATGTCACACAATTTTCCAATTTTCAAAATTTTTGCCCGAGAAAGCTGGACTCTGTAAACGCTCGTGACTGACCAGTCAGCGTATGAATAACAAAGAAGTCCAGCCTCTCAAAACTAGGCGCCAGGAATACGTAGGAAAGCTAACCATGGCGGGGTTGCAAACCCCGGGAGTATAGCCTTCAAAACTGGTTCACGCATACCGTTTGTAGAGACGCGGCGCTACCTCCCTGATGTGCGTTACGCTACGGACGTAGGGAAAAAAAAGGTTCAATGCCAGGAAGGTTGAGGACGTTGGCCAAAGCAAAACGTTTCTAGCCTGCTACTCCACACTGGGGAAAGACAGAAAGAAGATCAGAGCGAAGGCTGAAGGGGGCGACATATGTCATGGCACAATCAGGTACGTGAAGTGTCCCGGGGGTAATGCACGTGCAGTATACACGAGTGCGCACACGTGTCGTGCAATGCTGTAGCGTCTTTCTGGGATACAGGCGTCCATACCGGTTTACCGTCGGACACGCTGGTGTACATTCGGCTTGCAGGGTGCTTGCGAGCTTATCCCGGTTAACTTCTCTGTGAAGTGAACCCGCTTTTGCAATCGTTTCTTCTAGTAAAACAAGCGTCACTAGGAGAAAAGAACTACATTTACTTGAAATTGTGGTGCACATGTATAAAGTTAATTTGACACGCTTTTTTTAACATAATTGCATTGGAGGCGTGAAGATAGTCTTTCACGAAGAATAATTGTTGTGTGCCTGCGAAACAGCAGCGAATATTAATACCTCCAAGCACCATCCGTCAAAGATGGCGCCCGATCAATTTCGAAAACAAGCGTGTCGAGTATCTTTTCCAGGGACGCGGTGTGATACGCCTACGCGCGGAAGTGAATGTTGGATTACCAGTTGAATGGCTAAAAGAAGAGGGAAGAGGCGGCGCGCGGAGAACTTGACAGCGTGAGTGACTGAGACGAACTGCAAATTAAGCATATTGAAGCGCGTGCTCGCGAGGAAGTTTTCGCGAGGAGGAGGAGTGGCCATGAAGAATGAGCGCCGTCAGGTTCGCGTTATGAGCACAAGCTTTAAAGCCAATAACAGAAAACCTGATTTGTCAGGCGGAGTTACTCATTCAACCGGTCGATGCAATTCATATGGGGCGATGCCTCCCTCTGCCGCGAAAGAGAATAGGAAAGCGGAATTGGGCTGCATGCAATGGCTTTTGAAACTGAACGGAACGAAAAGATGAACAAGTGAAAATAGTAACGCGTCTATTATGGCGCTGCATGCTCCTAATCACGGCGTGACTTTTGAGCACAAAAAAGACGGCCTGCGCTGAAGTGATCGGCGTCGCTTCTCATCAATAGGTCGTTTGGCGGCTTTTACTATGCAGTACAATTTCTGCGTGAATGAGCATGTGTACATGAATTTTTTTCTCCTTGAATTGTTTGATTGCTCGAGCTCACCGGCACATCTTTAGTAACAACTGGTTTTTGTGGACTCATTTTTTTTCTCAGCAGTAAAAATGCACCACCAACCCTGTCGCAGGTCAGCGGGAGATTTTTTCCCACAAACCGAAAACATACATGAGCGCTTCCGCGCTTGACCTTTCAGGTGCGCGTCTTTATAGCTGTCTTTATTTGCGGAGAGTTTTATTTGGCAGCAGAAATATTGCCTTTTTTTATTCCTTCCTTTCTCCATTAATCTTTTTTCCCCTTACAAATGGGAGTACCACGGCTACTTATAGGTAGAACCTTTCTTTCGCATCAGCCTTACCTCTGTTCGCAAATAGAATACTGCTCTGTTATCACTATATACGACCATTCCTATCGTCTTGCTTACGGGTCCATATGATTTTTTTTTCATATAGTTCGATCGGGCTAAGATATTAAAAAGGAATAAAAACAGAACCCAAAAACTGTCTGTGCAAAAACGAAAAATAGGAGAGATGCACACTTTCTTGAGTTTATTTTTTCAGTGAACGCATAAACACGCGTAGATATAAAAGCAACAGCTCTATATTTACTGCGTAGCTCCCAATTCAGGAGTATCCGGGCTACTGTGCATCCAGAGGCAAAAATTTAGCTGCGTCAGGAATGACTGGTCAGTGAACAAAAAGCCAAAAAATTTATTCTTTAATTACTACGTGTACGTTTGAAGTCTCCTATTTACATATGGCTGAGCTATGAGTTCATATTTCGTCCTCTAATTGTGCAGTTTTGCTTTCGCTGCATTCCTTCGTTTTGCGTCCTTTCTTTTTTCTGTCGTTTTTTTTCCCCGGAGACCGATCGAAACCGTGATGAAAAACGCTAGAATGCATACAGAAGAAAAAGAGAATGTCAAGCAGCACTGGGCGAATTAATGTAGTCAACGAATCTTGATTAGGCGGCCAATAACAGCACCGCAAACAGCGCTTGCGAAACCTGCGCCTCTAGACACAGAGGAGTGAGCAAGGACTTGCATGACTTTCTCCCATCTTTTGTTTCTCTTTGTTCGCTTCGAAAACGTTGCTTCGTGTTGTCTGAAGACCCTCGCGAGCGTCAACTGAAAAGCGCGGGCCTTTGTTAAGAGAAGGACGTTTAATTTCTTGCGCGCTTGTTCTCACTACAGCTCGTTCTCGCATCGCGTCTTTCTTAAAATCCGCAAGACATGAGAGGAGTAATTCCGTCTCACGCTCCGGCGATGCTCCGCTTGAATGTTCCAGATAAACCGGGAACAAGCTCGAAGCTTAACTTAGTGGCGGCGGTCTCTGCGTGCTATGCCTTTGTTGTGCTCCCTCCCCGCTCTTGTTTTCTGTATGCCGTTTCAAGACCATTGTCCACGGGGAGTTACGGAGATGGAGATTTATTCCCACAAGACTCGCATTAAGCCGAGCTCTGCCTAATGAAAGCGCCGAGCGCGCCTTCATCCGCTGCGCCAGTTGCGCGCGTTCGAAGAGATGATGGCCGCGCTTTTCCAACAAAAGTCAGACGGTACGTAAAGCACTGCTTTATCTTAGGCGAAAACGTTTGCCCATATAACGCGTCACCCAAGCTGAGAGGAGATACGAAAGCCATGGACAGCAAAGGGTAGGGCTGCTACGCTCTGCTGAAATTTGCATCCCCTTTTGCTGACTGCATGGCACACAACGCGAAGATATCACTGAAACGTTACAAGGACGAATGTCTAATGTTTCGGCAGGAAAATGTCTAAAGGCGTAATAAATTTCGGACTAGGCGCTCTTTACAAAATACCCCCACCTATGACGAGGAAGGAAAGCTATGACGATGAAGGAAAGCTCAAAGTTTTTATCACATACGCGAAGAGATCTTGCCTCCAGATGAGAGTTTCTGTTATAAGATCTCTGGATTGTGCGGAATTCGAGGCCGGTGCATGTTTCAGGACCCGCAATAATTGGGGGACCGCTGAACAGCCCCGGTTCTACAGTAGTGTCCGGCAACAGATGCAGTCCGACTGAACGGGCCAAAACCGTAGCCAGCATCATTGCCTGCCCCTTTGGGCACGCGCCTATCTCAACTCCATTTTGGGACATTCCCCTAAATATTTGACCAGCACGTGCCGATTCACAACGGTCAGAGTAAAAATGGGAAACAGGCACACATGCTTCTTTATATATGAGGGACAGCGCGGGTATTCCCTAGACAAAAAACTTTTTTCTTGGGTTGTTCGTTGCGCATGTCTTCATATTTCATGAAGCTGTCGCAATAATTTACGTGACCGGTTGTCAGTAGGAAACTTCTATCTGTTTGAATAACGTATCTTCCGCCTTAGCGTAAATGAAATTCTGTCTTTCCACGGAAAAGCAGTCGCAGACGACACCAGTGCGGCGAGAGCAAGCCATCTTTTGAGGAGCCTGCAGCAAAAGTTTGGAGAGGGAGATATTAAACTTTTTAAAACTTTTTTTCAACAATGACCAAGTCTTCTAATCCGCTGACAGAATCCTTTAGACAAATGAGTGATGGTAAATGAAGGCCACTTGCGCTCCCGACGATAACGAATGAACCGTTCGTCTTCTCCTCATGACGTCAAAGCTGGATATATAGAACTCATTTTAAAAGACACTGAACACTAATCACCAGCGGTTGTCTGAGGACGCGCTTATTAGGCTTTTCTGCAAGGCGTCATTGAAGCAAGCGTTCTTGCAGCGGCGCCATTTGGAATTTTAGGAGTGATTGCGCTGGTACTGCTGTAACAAAGCGTTCAAGTTCATGCTGCCATAAGCAGTCACCTGTGAGAGCTGTGAACTTAGCCGCGATGTGCACTTCCTATAGCATCCAAGATGCAACAACACTTACACACTGGTTTGCCTTTTTTTCAGCGCCTCTGTCTTCTGCAGTACGTATATGCGCTTGTGAGTCGGTGTGACCGTAAGCCTCAGATTATCCTCTAATCCTCTGGAGCAGGAGGCCACCTTAACCTCTCCGGTGCTCATTAATGTATACCTTTAACTCTCCATCACTACGTGGAAGGAGATTAGCACGATTCCCGAGTGTGAGAAGCGGCGTCCATTTACGATCTCTAGCGGTCGCAGCTTGTTTTTAGGCTTAAGCCGCTAATGGATGCTTCTCTGATCCGGTGGCGTGGGCAGTTAAAAATAAATAAAAATAATATTGCTGCCAAGCCCCCCCCCCCCCCCCCCCCCCCCCCCGCCTAAACAACAACGGGCTTGGATCCGGTGGCAGTGAGAGGAATGCAGGTGCTTGCCAGTTTAGGCTCAAATGAAGCCACACAGACGTTTTTGAACTTTGCATCACAAATTACAGGCGCCTATAATTACGCACCCTGCTGTAAAGACACAAAGCGCAGTTTGAAGGGAAATTTTTTGGAGTCATCGGAGCCAAAGTGTGAATAGCAAGCTGTGAATAGGACACTTCATGTTTCATGCCGTGGCCGAGGCATGGAGAGCCCATTTCGGCACGATGATGGGAAGAGATGAGAGCAATGAAAATAATAACACTATAGCAACGATGATAAGAACAAGATGCGTACCAAGAATAAAAGTGACAAAAACAATAATATCCTTGCCTTTCTCCTTACACGAAGGATGAAATATTTACCTACACATAGGAAAAGAAACTGCACAAGTAATGTGCATGTTAACACGAGCAATTCATCGAAAAGCTGCCCCCCGCGGCATCGTCCCCTCTTTGGTTTGAGAGCAGGCTACTCATCCTTCTGCACCCGTTTAGCTGGCGGCTCCGTCGACGGCTCGGTCACGGCAAAGGGGCCAAGGGCGAGTGAAGAGCACTCGCGCTGTGCTGTGACGTATGACTTGGTGGCCATTGCATGTGACCCCCCCTAAAACAGATTTTCGCAGTATAACAAGGTAAGATCCAAAGAAGCATACGCGCAGTAAGTGCTCATCTTTACGTCTCGCGAAACAGGCATATGGTGACACGAAGAGATTAAGTGCCATTCATTTCGTAAAGCAAGAACACGGCACATGGAGAGCGCAAAAAAAAAAGAAAAGAAAACGTAACGGCCACAAGCAGCCAAGCTTCCGCACCTTAGCATTTATTTTAAACTTTCGTTGAGGTTTCGGTTTTATGGGAGTTTAAAGTCCCAAAGCGACTCAGGCTATGAGGGACGCCGTAGTGAAGGGCTCCGGAAATTGCACTGTACGCGGGCCTCTAGAATTTCGCCTTCATCGGTATTCCACCGCCACGGCCAGGATCGAGCCCATACTATTCGGGTCAGCAGCCGAGTGCCATAACAATTGAGCCACCGCGGCGGCTTTAAACTTTGGTGTCATTCTGGCTGCATAGGTTTCGCTACAAAAAAAAAAAAAACTAACGCAAATACGAAAACTCCGAAGATTTTATTTGCAAACGCAAACCATAAACTCTTCTTCTTTCATTTCCATTTAATGCCGGATTTGTATCCGCGGACATAGCACAGTCGAAATGCGTCACTCTGTGTGCGTATGTGTGTTTTTTTTTTAAGTCACATACTTGGCCTCAAGAAAGCGCTTTTATTTCATTGGACTGTCCGCCTTGTACTTTTTCTTGTTCTTTTTTATTGTAAGGTGCACATATTTGCCAGGTCACCGAGCGCGTACACAGCGGGGAGCGAAAAACACAGAGTCCAAGAAAGGGCTCTAGCTCCCGTCCAACCTGGCGCATGCTATTGGAAAGGACTTGGGGGCGCAGAAATAGGTGCCCACACAACTTTTTTTCGCCATAATGTTTGAACTTCACAAAAAAATTAATTGAAAGCATACTTCACTTGGAGGGATATTCTGAGCACTATGATTGCATTGTCGTCATCTGGGTGCTAGATGAAAAGGAGAGCCTGTTTTTTTTTTATTTTTCTACTTAAGTCGCTCGTGAGCTGGTATTACGCAGACGCTTCGTAGCCTTCAACAAACACTGGACGCAAATCGCCCCTGATGCATAAACGCGCTCTTTACGGGCACGCAGAAACGTTCAGTGAAATATTTAAAAAGAATTTTGAAAGTCGGTGATCATTATTCGCTCCCCATTTTTTTTTCCTCTTCGCAAGTATCCGGTCTTCGTGTTTTAGCAAAACAGCACACGGGAGCGCGGATTGAAGAGTCATTACTTCTCTGGCGCCAAAAACAAAACAAAGAAAACTAAGCGCACGACCTGCAACGACTGCCGGAGGAGAGTCGCGAGCGAACTCTTGAGCTCCAATGCAACGACCTCATTTGCGCGCAGAGAGAAGCATCTTGAGTGCGCTCTAGCCGCTTCACGCGCGCCTCTCTACGGCTGCGCAGCCGATGGCAGCGGACAGCCTCCGGGTCTGTGCTTGGTGTGACAGAAAGGTAACCCCAAGTCGGGCGGTTCGGCGCAGTAGGGGAGTTTCGCGCTGTAGAAGGGCGTCTCGTTCAACCCGAAAAACGGGTCTCGATGGTGGAGAACCTCAAGAACGTTCGCACGCGTGGTCCGGTCGGGAGACAGAGCTGACAGCATGAACGAGGTGGTGTCAACGTCGCACCTGCCGCACACATTTCCTTTCGATACCCATCATTAACAGCAGCGGTTCATTCCATTAAAACATGAAAGGCTAATCAAACCCTCATTTCATTACTGCGTCGACAAGTGTTTATAAACAGCGACGAAGTGTGAAAGGAGTAGAGACGCTAAACTTTTGGATACATGTTTTTTTTTTTTCATTGGTGTGATGCGCAGGACATTGGTATACATGAGTCACAACATGAACTCACCTATGCCATCTGAATAATTTACAACTGAAATTTTTCCTCGTGCCGTTTCGGCTTAGAAGGGCGAACGACGGCTGTGACGCCACAGACGATATGAAGGGTGATGAGATTCATGCGAGGAATGCGACATAATTTCTGCTTGTTGATTTTTTTTCCACTGCAACTCTTGAGCCTCTTTGCGTAAGAGTTGATGTGAATTAACTCGAAGCAGCGGCCATACCGCAGTTTTTGTACGCCTCACGTGACCTGGAGTCAGCTTGCACATCACGTCGTTTAGCCGTTGAAACCGAAACATCAGGATAGAAAAAAAAATCCACTTATAAATTATTTACCGCTTGTAGGCGCAATCCACGCGGCTGTATATTTTCCAACGTGCTGCGCATCATTCAAAGAGAGGAAACGCAGCTAATATTGGCCGTCCATTCTCCTTTAATACTCGAGGGCGGTAGATCGCTCGCCCTTCACGCTTTCCGGCCGAAGAAAAGGCAAGGATTGAGGGAAAGTGGAAATTCAAGCACATGATTGCAGGCCAATTATAGAGCCAAAATCAACAATTGGTCGTTAAGAGGCTCATGTCCAGCCTCTCACTGATTTGCGTAGCTAGGCACATTGCGAACGGTCGTGAGCAGTATAGGCGCTGTGGTGGGCGTGAAACACGCTTCCCGCTTGACACCGAAAGCGAACAGCTGCGCGCAAACCGAGGACACAGCCCGGGCGTCTGCGCGCCCGGTGGAGGGGAGGCAGTGACGGGCTGGAGTGAACGCAGAGCCTCCAGAGTATTTGTTTACGGCAACGTTTGCATCTCGATCGCGCAGTTAAGCGGCACGGACCGGTACGCTTCGTTTCCAGTTCTTTTTTAATATGTCCCACGATACTAAAACAAACTGCACATATGGGACTTTTCGGGAGCGCCAAACTGTCCTGAACGCGAATGCCTGATTTCTCGGCGGGAAGTCACGCATTCGCGTTTCAGCAGCATGATATTGAATAAGAGAAGATGCCAAGATTTTAATACTAATGCAGAGGAGGAAAACCTGCGCAGAGAAGAAGGCAAACACATAAATCCCAGAACGTACGCGCACGTAACGAAGAACCATTCGTAGGTGCAATTCACAGTTTTTCGTCGCCGCTTGCCGCCTAAAGTTAATGTTTTTTTATAATCTGCAGTTATTACTTTCTCTCATTTTGCACATCAGCTTTATGCTGATAAACGCCTAAGCGCTGACATAGGAGAGGAGTGAAAAGCCGCACCAGAAAAAGAGTGCACAAAAATTATAAGGCATTTGAAGGTGCAAGACGCTGAAACCCGAGAAGAAAAAAAAACATGGATGTGGTCTTTGTCAAAAAAAAAAAAAAACGTTACAAACTGTACCGGCACCATGCATGGTGAAGGTGCCCGTTGCCGCTTCGTTGACCACGGCAACAACTTTAGATACCTCACCTGACAGGCTCGTTCAGGCAGTAGTAGTCTAGTCAAAGTGTGCTTCCAAGGGCTAAATTCGGAATAAAATTGCCAGTGAATCTCAGTCTTCATCCTAAATAAAATCAGCAGTTGTAAACAGGTCACAGTGGCCGGCAGCTAGCCGAGTCCGCCCACGCCTGTTGCACACTTCTTTCTGGTCCTGATTTTGCACTTGCCTTTCGCAAGTAGTCGTACAATTTCGGATACCGCGGATCATTGAACAGGCAAAACTCTTGCTTCGGCTAGTTCGGTCATGCTTAAAGATGCAATGGAAACGGCACGACGAATGAGGTCAAAAGCAGAACACACAGGACAGTGCCAGTGTCAATGTCATTACACTGTACATAAGCGTGCTCATTACTTCCCCCCTTTCCACGTCCAGAGGCAGCCGGTACTCACTCACCCGTGGGCTGACGCTGCGCCTCGTGGCAGGGCGAAGAAGCGCGTGCGAACGCCGCGGATCAGGCGCGCCGTCCCGCCGAGCTCGCGTGCAGTGGACTACAGGCCCAGGCAAACCCGCAGCGCGACTCGTACCGGCCGCACGCTGGAATCCCTTTGCACTCCGAGACCCGCGCGCGGCACTCGCTACTTGCTCAAGCAGCCGCCATTGGCTTGCCACCAGTGACGACATCTCTGACGCCACGTGCATCAACTCGCAGCGGAGCCGCTTATTGGCGCAGGAGCCGTGACGCCACGCGTCCCGCGCGCGCCGTCGCACCCCCTCTTCTTTACCACTCTTTCCCACCCACCAGCACCGTCGCCCGAGTTCCGATGATCCAGCAAAGTTTCTCCTCATGGGAAGTGAACGTAGTGCGGGCGCGGAAAGCAGAGCAAACACAGACGGCAAGTCAGCGTTGAAATTCAGTCAGCGCGCGACCATTGTCACCGGCCGAGCGTCGGAGCGCGCCTACGCGGGCGCCACAGCTTGCCGCGAAATGTTTAACCGCTGGTTCGCCGATCAACAACTGGTCCGATTGTTTTCGATTGTTAAAAAGCGGCTGGCGCGGACGGCGTGTCGATTGCGCGGGGCTCGCGCCGCGCGGTCCGGCTCCGTAAGGCAAGCGTGAAACTGAGAATTCGATTTGTGGCACGGCCACCCCTCGCGCGTCAGCTTAATGACAGCCGATCCAGGCGTCTTTAATTACCATTTTATAGTTACTTGGCTAGAAGGCACATGCTTTTCTTGCTTTTTTATTCTTTAGAATAAGACACTAGTGGCTGTCTATTGCCATTCACCCCCCGACTCCGATGTTGTCGCCTACGCGCCGTTTAAGGTGGCAAGTGCTTTTTCAACTTCAACATCAACAACAGTCACTGCAGGGTTGACGCTTACAAGACGCAGTGGCAACCTTCCTTCGGTACGGTAATAACAAAAGTTATCCGGCCTTTATGGTTGGCGTCGCCTCAAGTTGCAGTGCGAATGCCGCGAGAACAGTAACTGGAAGGCGCTGCACAAGTCTCTATTCCCAAAGTTCCATTTAAGAGAGCAACAGATCCTTTTTTTCCGACGATTTACAAATTCAAGTGTGCGCTAAAATTTGAACTAACATCAGGCACAAGAAGAAAGGACCTGCACAAGGGCGCTGGTGCTGCGGAGACCTTGTGCCTCAGTGACGACAGTCGTCCTATAGCTAAAGCAAGAGTGTCGATTCGACTTTTTTTTCTCAACTTTAGTTTGGGTAGTTTGGGCGCACACCCTTTGGGTTCGGTTCGGTAACATTTCAAGCGCAACATCGTGTACTTCTTCGAAACGGTTCCAGTCGTTTCTTAGAAGCTCATATTGTTTGCCGATGAAAACAAACATTCAACTTGGGCGTTCTCTAGGTCGCTCTTTCAATATGCTTTCCATTTAAAATCATCCAACGTCATAAAAGATGAGAAAAAAAAAAAAACTTAAGCACTTGTTGACGTCGAATACCATTAACAAGATGTAAATCTCCAAAGTCATGAAGCATTATAGAATGCACAGTGTTTCTATAGGTTCTACGATATTAGTACTTTTCACTGTGACATTATTTCTTCAATAACGTCGATCTCTCAAATTTTTCGCCAAGGTGCGTGAATTGCTTCAATTATTTAGCATTTTCATAATTATACAGCGCTAGGTGGAACAACAATCTGCGCAAGATGGTGCACGTGAAAGCCTTTTTTTTTTCTTTTAAGTTCCCAGGAACGCAGTAGTGAAGGCGCAGTACAGAAGAGGTGTGCGTTTCTCATGGATAACTTCTGCAAGCATAGAAGAAAGCGCAAAAAATCCTCTCTGTAATCCAAAGTCGAAGTGTACCGAAATGTTCTTTTTTTTTAATGGGCGTAGTTCAAATTAACGGAAGCCTTTCAATGCACTTGTTGGTTGACGGGATCAAAATGTCAGTTCGAATAAACCGGATATTTAATTAGCCAGTTCGAAATGACGAGAGTCCGCTGTAGTTCCCAATTTTCCAGAACGGCGCGCTAGTCCTATCGTCCCACAGTGCCTCTTAAAAAGAAAGATATAACATCTCAGTTTATTTTAGGTTTTGAGCACTGTCTAAGGCCAAACATTTCCCGTTAGCTGTTCATCAAATAAAATTGCTTCCTCTCTCTCTGACACAGTGGTCGTCACCACTTGCTAATTTTGGTGTTAACGATGTCAGGAGGAATTCCGCGATCGCTGTGACCTCTTACGTGTGCATTAACGGAGCCGTTCCTTCCAAAATCGCGAGCAGAAGCTGTGGAAGCTGATGCACATTTATTGGAGTCCCGGTAGCCGCGGCTGGTGAGCCGGCGGAGCGGTCTGTCGATGTTGCTGGCCAGGCCGGTTGCCAAAACTGTTCTGTTGTTGTTTTTTTTTCTGCGTGAGGCAGGTCGCGTTCCCAGCTTCATCTTCTTCATCAGTGACGCTGGTGATGCTAGCGCCACTACAAATCTTCTTGCGGGCCTGGCTGAGGAATATTCTGATGGCTTTGAGCGCGGAAACTGAAATTGAGCCCTTTCAACTTCCGGCTTCACCCCCTTTGTCATGGACACCCCGTTGACAGTTCGCGAATTGCAGACAGCCCTGAGCGGCCTGCGAATTCGTTGGTGTGCGCCTGGTCCGGAAGGCATAATCCCCCAATTCTGCAAAACCTTTCTCTTGGCCACAAAAAGTCGCTTCTGGGCTACTTCAATCAAGTATGGGAGATTTGCGAAGCTCCGTCGTCCTGGAAACTCGCCTTTGCTGCTCCAGTGCAGAAACCTGGCAAAGAGATGACGGAGAGAATTCCGTCCAAGTTTGAGTGCGAAAGACAGCGCCTTGTATCAAATATGCCAAAGTGAATAACACAGTTATTTGGATCTTTCAACTCTAGACGTATTCCGTGGCGTTACGAAAGATTATGGCAGATAACTTCGAAACTGTATACTGTATCGTTTGCAAGGCATGGGTGTACACGGTCATATTCCGGCATTTAGCTCCTCGTTTATCTGTGTTAGCTCGATTCGAGTACGGCTATGGAACACTTTAAGTTCGGAAAGTGGTGTTTCGCAAGGGGTGCTTCAGAGGAGTGTTCTCTTCCCTATGCGTTTTAACGTGGCGATGGAAGGTCTGCCCGACGTCTTCAAGAATAATCGCCGGCAAGTTCATATATCAATTTATGCAGACGACATTCACATCTCGTTCACCGGCTGTCAGCACAAGCGTCTGGCACTGATAGCTCGACAGTCTCTATTTACAGTATATAATTATTTTCGAGCTGCGAGATGTTTACATTGGCCAAAAAGTCCGTCTTCATTCTGTTTCTATAGACATGGGGAGACGCTATGCGTGGCTCGATCGCCAATTGAGACATGCGCTTCCTTGGCGTCGTTCTTGACTCCTGTCTCCAATGCGACGAGCTGTAGACTTATCTGTCTCATCTTTACTGCCGCGCCTAAATGTGATACGTGTAATCGCAGGCGAACAGTGCGGAAAGCGTCCTTCCTCCATGGTCAAACTCTATCAAGCTTTGATAGTGAGCCGCATAGTTTCCATTAATTTCCCCGTCAGTATCACAATTTCTATGTCATAGAATTTTTAGCGAAAAACCCTAAGGAAAGCTCTCTGTGTTCCGAAAACCACTGCAAATGAGCTATACTTCTACATAAGTTGCAATCGTCTCCTCTTCGCCTGCTGGCTTCCCCAAGGTTATTAACGCAACTTGACCATCTAGGAGTGGCGATAACCAGGCGAGCGCTTCTCCAGCGTCTAAGAAAGTGGTCTGGATCTCGGCCTTGCACAGCGCTAAACACTCTTAAGGGCACTAGGTCTTGATTTTCGGAGACAAAGACAGCGAATTGAGCCGCCTTGGTCGTTTAAAAGCATCGACTGCACACTGAACATTCCTCGCGTTCGTACAAAGGGAAGTGCCCCTTTGGCAGAAGCACTTTCTCCGGTGCTCGAACATTCTGAAAAAGAATTTGAGCACCATCTACAAGTTTTTACTGATGGTTCAATGGATAGGATTAGTGGAGCTAGTGCAGCAGAATTTCATATATCATCTTTGAATACTGCCTGGTCTGGCCACCTTACACGTGTTGTGTCCTGCACTATGGCTGAGAGAGTTGCCATTGAAGAGGCCCTACAAAAGCTTAGATCTTTGTCGGCTCAGCCTGTGGTAATTCTGGCAGACTGGAGATCTGCATTTCAGAAGTTTGAATATGGCTCCCCCCCATGACAGGTTCTGCCTCAGCTCGCTGCGTCTGGTCCAGCAACTACACAGCAGGGGATTCTCTACATGTTTTCAGTCGGTTCCATCTTATAGGTGTCCTGGGCAATGAGGCAGAGGACAGCCTCACCCATGAAGTTCTTTCTGCTGAAGCGTCAAGAAAAGTTCCACGTGATTTCAAAGCGACTCTTCGAAAAGACCACAATAAGCCACTCCAATGTCTTGTAATGTCCGCCCAACCAACACTGTGTGACCAGAGGGCTGAAGAGGACAGAAGCCACATTGCTGCACCGAATACGCACTGGTCCTGTTCTTACTCCAGTCTGGAGGTATAAGACAGGATTGACATCGCCTCCGCGGCGTCCATCTTGTGGAGTTTACGGTTATTTGCAAAATTACCTTGTGCTTACCAATCAGGACATCAGGATGTGAATCCTGGTCGCCTACCTCAACAGGGAAGAGGTGCCACATGTATCTCTGCGGAACAACAGAGAGCTTTAGCAGATCAGGGCATCCGTACGCACAATACGATAACGCGTTGTCTTGCTACCGTTGTCGCGCTTGCCAGGCCTAATTTTCTCGTATGGTCGTAGCTACGGTAGTTACCATTTTTACTGCACGACTGTGCTGGAACTCGCTATTAGAGGCATTTAGCACAGCGGAGACGTACTAGCGTAGCCGTATACGGGTTTACTGGATGCCTCCTGCGCACGCCAAGTGGCAGGGATGGGGCCAGACGAGCCCATTCCGCGTGCGCAGCCGGCACCCGGTAAATTACCCTGTACGTCTACGCTAGTAGCCTCCGCCATGCTAAAGCCTCTATTGTTTACACGAGCGGCAATCAGACAATTAGGAGACAGTCTTCTCGCCTTTTTCAATTCGTTCAGGATAGCAGCAATAAAATTCCAATAAGAAAGGGTGTCAGGCAGGGAGACACGATCTCTCCAATGCTATTCACAGCCAGTTTACAGAAGGTATTCCGGTTCCTGAATTGGGAACAGTTGAGGATAAGAGTTAATGGAGAATACCTAAATAATCTGTGATTCGCTGATTACGTTGCCTTGCTGATTCACTCAAGAGGTGAACTGAAAGTCATGATCAATGAGTTAGACAGGCAGAGCAGAACGATGGGTCTAAAAATTAACGTGCAGAAAACTAAAGTAATTTTCAACAGTCTAGCAAGGAAACAGCAGTTTACGATTGGTAGTCAGGTGCTGGAAGTGTCAGGGGAATACGTCTACTTAGGGCTGGTAGTGACCGCTGATAAGGATCATGAGAGGGAAATAACTAGAAGAATAAGAATAGGGTGGAGCGCATATGCACGTCCTCTCAGATAATGAATGGCAGTTTACCAATATCTCTCAAGAGCGAAATATAACTGGACTCATTATAGTGACAGTGGCATTTTGATTCATGTGGTTGATTGTGCGCTTGGCTAGGCTTCAGAACTTTGCCACAAACTATTTAATGCGTCACTACGGTGGCGAGATTGCCGGCCGATTCAACTCAAGGCTAGCCACATCCGTTGCCAACAACTTCAACCTCAAACCATCCCTGCCCCCACCCTGACCTTTTAAGCAATGACCTGCCTTGCCTCTTCATGGAACCAAGAAGATTTCTCTCAAAAGAGGAGGTTTATTTTTTTTTTTACCGCTACGCCACGTTATATCAGGGTACCGTACAAATCGCCTTGTGAAAGCTGTTCTGTCTAAAGTTGAACTGTTTTTGCTTTATGCCCAGTGGCCATTGCGGAAATATATTCAAGGAGAACTCTAGTTTGGGATAGTCGGTTTATGATTCACAAAGAAAACGGCGCAATATACGGGGACAAAAGAGAAACAGACACGACAGGACCAGAGCCGGTACTGGTCCTGGTCATGGCACTGGTCCTGTCGTGTCTGTTTCTCTTTTGTCCCCGTACATCGCGCCGTTTTTGTTGTGAATTGCGGAAAACTCGCCTTCTATATACTGTTCTTTTAGTGGATGTTTTAGAGACAGATGCTGCAACTAAGGCACAAACAAGCACTTTGAGCCACTCAATGGGTGCGAAGTTTAGTACAATTCTCAAACTTGCGTTAATTCCAACCGCTCCAACATATTGGAAGTTCGTAATCATTTTGTCAGGCAGTCCATAACTGCTTTCTTTAAGGTTCTTGGAGGTTCTTTAAGTAAATACCGTTTCAAACTGTGCGACTCTCGCTGGTCCTACCTGAGGATGTTATTTCCTTCGACGTCCACTTGCCTGGGCGCAATGACATCGTGACGATTACCGTCTTCGATGGGCATGCAACTTCGACCGAGTCCTTCATTCTATGCATGATTAGCATTTCTATACTGCAGTGGCATTTGACGAGAAAAAAAAAGGAGGAAGGAAAGTTTAAGGACGGCAACAAGAAAAGGAGATGGCGATGGTATGATGCGAATGCAACGATTAAAGAAAAAATGCATCGGACTAAAAAATTTTCTCGCGCCAGAAAAACACCTGCACTATGAGGTACGGCTGTATGTTGGAGGACTCTGGATGAAATTCTCCCACCTGGAAATTCCTTCCTGCATTTATTCTTTTGCCCCTCTACAGTGTCAGCAGTCGCTTGTGACATCAAGGTTGATATCTATAAAGTAACCCCTGTGTACGCCTTCTGCATTAACGACGGGGCTGACGAATGACAAAACGAAGAAAAAATATACCACACAGAAAATACCTTTGCACTAAACAGCCCCTGCATTAATTCGCAAATGTCGCAGTATTGCCTGCCCCGACCAATCCTGGGGTTCCTGCACGTTTCTCTCCGCTGATTAACGTATTATCCCCAAAGGCTTGCGGAATGGCAAGCCAACATACTAAAGAAGCCAACAGTCACCCAAACCAGGGAAATCATAAGCAAATGTTTCTACTTAATTTTTTTTAATTTGCGGTGCTGATCAACGAGAAATGAGTAGTGTAATCATTTAATGACTAAAAGATAACAGATCAGAAGTTAGCACAAGCAACAACCACATGCCGCAGTTGGGATGAGGACTCACGGCCTCCGTATGTCACGTACGGTGTTCTACTAACTGAGCAATGGCAGTGACTGTCCAATCCTTTCGTCAATAAACTCACCGCCACCCTGCAGAAGCTTCCCCTACCACCAACACACCTCCGCCCTCCAGACGCTTCCGCCCACGCTGCAGTGGAACGAAAAAGCAAAGGCGAAATACAGTTGCAGTCGAACCAGCGCTGCTCACATACCATAGCCCTCCTCAAGGCATCAACACCACAAGTCGCTCGCATGATTACGTGCATCTCCCACAGATGATCGGGCATGCGGGAAGAAGACACTCTAAAGCTGTTCAGGAGCCTAGTGATCAGTCGGCTAGCATACAGCCTCCCGTACTACAACCCATTCATGAGTGACGTCCAGCAAATCGACGCGATAATCCGAAGAGCATACAAGACCGCACTCCACGTACCCCAATGCACATCTATAGAGAAGCTCCTAGCACAAGGACTTCATAACACTTTAAAGAGCTCAGAGAAGCGCAAAACATCACCCAACTGCAAAGACTACAACAGACCCCGATGGCAGGGAGCTACTGCAGAGGCTAGGATGCAGCGAACAAATTAAAGAAATACAAAGAACCGCGATTATCCTGGACGAAATACGACGCGACATTAGGGTGGCCTAGATTTCTAAAAACATGAACCCCCATCTACATGAAGAACGCAGAAAGGCGAGAGCTGACTACATACAAAAATCACTAGCCCCTCAGGACACAACGATGTACGTGGACGCAGCCACATACCCTAGGAAAACAGGGCCAGCCAACCCCAATGTGGTAGCGGTGGTGATAAACTCAAACACACGAGAAATTGTTAGCGCATCGCTACGAGACTGCATGGTAACCGAGGCTGAAGAAGCGGCCGTCGCTTTAGCGGCAGCGGAGGGTTACCGGACTAAGCGGTCCCTAACCATTCTCACCGAATCTCATGAGGCATGCCGAAACTACACGTTAGGCAGAATAGGACACAGAGCGCTCCGCATACTCCGCTCTGGAGGTCACCACACAAGAAGCACACAAGAAGAAAACCCAGTTAAACCCACGCTAGTCTGGACGCCAGGACACGCGGATGTGGAAGGCAACCGAGAGGTCGACAAGGTAGCTCGAGGATACACTACATACCGGGCCCCCTACGATATCGGTCTCGAGGACGCCGAGCCAGTCCCTAGAGAGTGCTCGGCTATACTAAACCACCACTGGCCACGCGTGCTGACAGGTTAGAGCTCCCTCTCTTTGCAAACGAGGTGATGTCAAGCGGCGTGGCGAAAATGGCCATTTCGGTCACCTCGTACATGTCTATCACGTGTCCTCAAGCCCGTTTCTCGGTCCCCTTTCCTTTCACGATCAGAGTAGCCTCGGTACGCGCCGCAGCTGCATCCCCAGGCTGTCGGAAGCCTAATGTTTACCTACCAAGCCGTCCACAAATGCGCCGGTGACGTAAGCCAAAACAAGTTTATTCGGTGCTCTGTCGTCGGACGATGCCGATAATTATTTTCAGCGCACTGGGGCGAATAACCACCAATTCCGTCGATCCTGAGGATTAGCGCACCGATGTCCACAAAATACACGCATAAATAAAAACGGAACCAGAAACTAGGTGTTCGTATACTCCTTTAAGAGATCGGGAAAGAAATGATGGATGATCAAATTCGGTACGTGAATAAGACTCTCGCCCCCTTCTCCAATGTCAAGCTTTTTTTGAACATCGCTTTTAACTTTGAGGCTACTGTGGAATGTTGTAAGATACGGCTGTGAACATATATTGATGGGAATGCTCGAACGTTTTAATGCGTAGCAAAATCCTGCTTTTAAAGTTTGCACTGCGCTCGCATCGAGCAGTTAGACTGCAAAATAAAACCAGTGGGGTGCGTTCTTGACAATAAACAGCAGAAAACTAGAATTAACCCGGAGAGGGATCTGCGGACATATTCATCGTTATGATGCACTCTTATGATATGCGAAAAAAAAGCTTTCAGAACAATATCAGGTTGAAAAAAATGCTCTTGTTAACAATACCTGGGTATGTTGTTATGTAGAACAAAACGCTTCCAGCTTGTGAAGAGCGGGGGGGGGGGGAAAGAAAAATAAGCCTGGTTTCTATTTTTATTATATCTACAGTACACAAAACATCGCCAAATCCTGCAGGAACCAATTCGATAGAAAAAATATAGAATTGGTTCGAGCGCGCCTATATTCGGATACAACTCAAGAACGTAGAGGCAAACACCTGTCAAAAAGGGCCCTCCAGCCAATCGTGTCCGCCGATTGTCCTGACGTTGCGGTTAATCCCATCTCTCGGACTTACTTTCGCGCTGTGTTCTTGAGTTGAAGCCGACTATAGTCACGTAAACAAAATCAAGTACATGACACCCAGTGGTATATATCTTTAAATTGACAAACGAAGCCTATGATTACGTGCGTCTCTCATAAGGTTTTGTGAATAGTGCTTTTCGAAATCGAAACGAATAATATTAATAATAATAATAATAATAGTAATGTTTATTTCAACTAGTTTATAAAAATGCGGGCCTGCCGAAGCCACGGAAGGCTTGAGTGGCAGCACCCGGCAGCAGCTAACACACCCGGCGTACACTGTCTCAGAGGCCGACACAGCAAATACGAATCGATTACGAATCGAATAGTAAAGGACCGAACCAAACATCAATCGAATATACGTATGATTATTCGTTACTAGTAAGAATATTCGCACAGAACAAATATGCATGCCATTCAACGAAGCGCTAGCGGCGGCTCTATAACTCAGGGAGTTTAAGCTGTAGCTGTCTAAAGACGCAACTCTGATTTGTACTTGGGGACATGCAACACGAAGTCAGTACTTAACTCGGTGACAGTCATGTCATGAACGTAGGAAAGTTGCATTTTGCTTCTGACAACGACGGCGAAGAGACTAGCGCCACATTTGAGTTGTCGAGAGGGACGAGGATTAGAAGCCATGAAAGAAATTCGAGAAACGCTGAGCAGCCGGCCCAACACAGAATGTGATAGTACAGAATGCGCACCGATGAAAAATGAATTTGTGGTTCATATCTCTCGCCGCTTTGTGTTATTTGCTGCATGTTTTGCCCGCTAGAAGATGTTGGCCGTTGCCTACTCTTGTGCCTTTCGCCGCGCTTTTGCGGCCTCACGCTTGGCACACTTCGTTTTTGCTTCACGCTGCTGCAATCCCGAGACCGCCTTGCGCTGCCGCTGCATGTGCCAGGCGTTCTTCTTAATCAGTGCCGGATCCTAACCGCGGTTCGTGTTGCCGTTGAGCACATCAATGAGCACAGCCTACAACAGTGGTCTGTTTTCAACGATTAAAAAGCAGCCCTCCAAGGCTTACAAGCTGCTCTTCACCGTGTACCTCATGAACAACTGGTCACGGAAATCAGAGAACTATGTACATAACACTGCCATCAATAAAGGGCACGGCATCATCTACCAATGGCTACTGGGACACAGCGGCACAGCAGGCAATCACCTCGCAGACGAGGTGATTGCCTGCTCACCACGACGGCGATTGTCTCTTGATCCCCATTTCGAGAGCAGACGCAGCGGGCTGGCTTCGTGCACTTGCGTGGGAGATCACGCTTGCCTGCCGCGCGGAATTCCCGGCCAACTTAAGAATTCACGTTTGAAATCCCTGGACCCTGATCTGAAGCTGCTGCTTCCACTCGGCCTACTACGGCGTGAAGCAACTTTGCTGTGTCGCCTGTGGCTTGGTGTAGCTTTCACCAACCGCTACTCGTTCTTAATCGGTATGGCTGATAGCCCTGCATGTACAGTCGGGGACAAAAGTCTGTTAACCACGTAAGCCGATAGCTCTATTATTACCTGGCGGCTGGATACCACACTTGTGGAGATGAAAGAACAAAAGTTTGACTTATAGCCGCACAAGTGTGGCCTCCATGCAGCCGCCGGCTAATAGCAGAGCTATCGTCTTCGTTTGAGCAACACGTGGTTCATAGACTTTTGTTCCCGACCGTACCATCTGCGGGTGCGACGAGACTTTAGACCACATTCTTTGTGAGTGCCCTGCCTACAGCGCCGAAAGCCAGTCTCTCTACCATCCGCTGAGCGTGTAGATCCACACCCACCGACGGAAATTAACATTCTCGGCCACTGGCCGCGGCGGTTGTCGGCTGTGAAAACCTGCCAGGCACTGTTCTGCTTATTAAGAACTGGCCTGCACGATAAGCTGCGACTTTTCCTAACGCTTGCTGATTTTGCATACTGACTTCATTTTCCTGCTACTCTCTTTTCTCCTTCAACTTTGCTCCATCGCACGTCGGTACACTCCGGAGGCCAGCTGCACGCTGACGCGAGAGCGCGCGACTCTGTCACTCATGCAGGCGGCGCGACGCCCCACACTCCGTCCGCCAACAGGAGAGCTCTCGCAACCCCTGTACGGCTCTTTCTTGGAGCCTTTCTGCGCTGGCAGTCGAGAGCATGCGCTGCGTGTGACATTCATGCCGCATTTTGGGCCGACGAGCTCCTTATTCTTGGCATAAAAGGAATAGTGGTTTTGAGGAAAGGAAATGTCGCTGTAACTGCCTTACTTCTCTGCGGGCAGCTCAGCCGTGAGCGAAGCGGTGGAGGAGGGAGTGAACGAAGGAAGAGAGAAAGAGGCTCCGTAATGGAGGGCTTCGCAATAATTTCGACCACATAGGGATCTTTGATGTACACTGACATTGCACGGTACCAGTGCGTCTTTTGTTTTGCCTGCATCGAAACGCGACCGCCGCAGCTGGGATTGACTCGGAAAGCGCGATTGAGCTTTTTTTTTTTTGACCGAGGGAGGAAAGTTATGCGTGTCTTCCACTTTTTTTACGCCGCGTTTCTGCAGCAATGTTGTCAGCGCCAACGCGTATTGCTCTAGTGCCATGTTTCTGCCATAGCTTTGTTCACGCCAGCGCATGCAGCGCTTATATCTCTATCACACCGCCACATAGCTCGAAGCGCAATTATTAGATTGATAGTAGTATTAGTTGATGGAGTAGATGTGCAATGCACCGTGCGAGATTGTGTTCCAGTGTTCCAGATTGTGTTCCACTGGGCGTGTTCAGCTTCGGCGATAGCCTAGTGCTCTCACGCAGTGACCAGCGAAGCTGGTACGTTCGCGCCACCGCGGATTCAAATCTCAGACGTGGATATTTGAATTATTTTCATGTATTTAATTTACTTGGCACAAAGCCTCAAACATCGCAAGATCTTGCTCGGAGTTTTCCCATCGGTATAGTGCATTCGCACTAGTAATAAGCGCAAATACTTCACTGTAAAAGAATAGACAAGCCTCTGCTGTGCAGATTATGCACCATGCGTAGAAAGCTAAGAGAGAATTACATCAATAAAAGGAACCCGCGCTCTAACCATTGAAGGGCGGATTTTGAATTCGTCAGGATCTTAGCATGTTGAGCCGTACAAGACCAGTCATACATTTTGGCATCCAGCCATACATGTTTCAATGACCGACGTATCAATGGCCGGCTACGCGAACACCTCAACTCATTGGGTTCTGCTGACGGAAAAAATTTGCCTCGCCATTGTCGCGAGTGTGGATGTCACCCGCTGTTTGGCAACGTAAGCATTCTTGGCAGAGGCAGGGGGAAACAAGAACGCGAAATTTTAGAAGCCTACTACATCAGGTTGCATGGTTAAGATTGCGTTAGGACAACTTCGATACGCCTGCTTAATAAAACTTGTTTTTTTTTGTAGCGTGAGCTACACTGACCGAGGTTGAGCAGTTTCGCGTGGCCCCTGGAGAGCCGTGCTGCGCATGCGCGAGGAGCAGTGACGTCACACGGCGCACAGCTGGCGCGCCGAAGTCGCCGCCGCCGCTGCGCGCCTCGCCGGTCTGCGCTAGTCACGAGGAGGGAAGTCATAGCCGTGGCAGAAGCACTGGCGCCGGCGCGTGCCCAGCTGTGCGCCTTCGTTGCGCAGTAGCCAAGTTTGACGCTGCGCCGGAGCCGCTGGATAGTGCCTCTCATTTTGTGCGCATGCGCAGAGGTATCAGGGGGGGAGGGGGATACATATAACAGGGCGTTTGCCAGTGTGGTACAGCCACGAAGAAGGAGAGCGAAATTGCTGCTCAGCGGCTCAGCGTAGCTCACGCTACGCATATCCTGGCATGGCCGAGCCAAGCCACTGCTAATTTATGGCGCGCGGGTTATAGTTGTCCTGCTTATATGTTTGATGTCCCTGTCCGGTGATGGATTTGGTTTTGCTGCGCATGTCCTGTGAGCCGCACTCGGAAAGTTTCTTGTACAATAAAGCACAGCTGCTAGTCAAGTCGTATCTATGTGCACTCCTTCTGCTTGTCCCTCGTCTTCTTTGACTCGTTTTTTCGCCTAACTACGTACTAACTGGCTTAGATTTCAACTCTTTTGCATATCTTACGTTCTGGCGGGGCCTTGCTGTCCTCATGCCCCCACTATAGGCGTTAACTTGCCAGCTTCTCCATAATCTTAGCCACGCAGGATGTCAGTGACACAGGACGATACGAGGCCAGGTCGTTCATCTCTTTGCCAGGCTTCAGCGCTGGAAAAACACATGTCACTTTTCATGACGGAAGAGCGTCGCCAGCATTCCAAGCTCGATTGAGGCAGTTTATGAGCTCTTCCTTGGGTGACAGAGGCAGGTTCTGCAGCAATTAGTTGGTGACGCCGTTTGGACCTGGTGCACGCCGACGGCGGAGACCGCTGAGCTTTCTCTCCACAACATACTTGGAGGAAGCAGGTGGAGGGCAGAGGCTATTCCAGAATTTGCACGTACAAACGCATCTGCGAATTCCACTGCTAAGCACGCAGAAGGTTTCTGCTTGTTCATTGCAAGGGCTTCAAAAGGCTTCCAAGGGCGAGATTTTCCAGCAAGACTGCCAATGAGTCGCCTCATTCTCGTCATTGGTGAGAACACAGACCAACTAGCACAAAAGGAGGCCCATTGCGATCTGCAGGCTTGTTCGTGTGTCCTCGAATGGCAGAATTCAGCCTTTTGAAGGCCGTCTTCAAAGCTCTGTCGTCCTTCTTCCACGTGAGTTGTCGCTCCGCCTTTCTTCACGCTGCGGAAAGATTCCTGAGTTCTAAATCCGGTGCCGGAAAGTGGTCAGGTAATGACCGCAATAGTTGCTGCCATTTTACTAGAAATCATTTTATCAATAACATCCCCCGACACACATGCTAGGTGCTCCCTGCACTTGCCCCAGTTGACAACACGGCAGGTTATAGAACCATGCATACGGAAGTCGGCAGCAAACACAAAAATCGGAGAGTGATCACTTCCCATGCTATCAGCTGCTGTTGACCACTTCACCCATATGTCGGGGGAATGCAAAGGCAGGTCTATAGGTGTGGCTGAAGCTGGAGGTCTGAAGAAGGTGGGGCTTCCATCATTGGCAACACGCAGGTCCAAACCGTCAATGACGTCTACGAGTTGGCGTCCACAGGAATCTCTGTTCCTGTCACCCTAGACGGAGTGATAGGCATAGGAATCACCGCAGGTAATTCGAGGAGCTGGTAAGCGGTCACAAAGCTGCTGCAGAAACAAATCCAATGCTGACTTCTTCCGCGGAGACACATTACACGGATGCAACAGAAAGAGTTCGAACGCTGAGCTGTGTCCTCACAGCTGCTACCTCAATGTCATCCGTGCAAAGATCGGAGAAATTCCTAGAAACATGTAGAATCTCCAGGCGTGTGTAAAGCGCGCGGCTTCCTGTAGCAAAAGACTTAATGCTGCAGTTTTTTTGGCGACATAACGAGTCAAAGATCTCCCGCTTGGTATACGCCAGTTTCTGAAAGGGTAAATACTGGAACACTAGGCTCTTTCAAAAATAGTTTAAATTCAAATAATCGACTTAGAATCCCAGCGCAGGTCCTCAGGCATTATGAACGGCATTTTCGGCGGTTTTTAGTTCCGTGATGATGAAGACCAGCCACATTAGTGTGAAAGAAAGTTCGCTACGCAGGCGGTAATCACGGATTCAAAAGAAAGCATAAGCTGTAAGAAATTATTCAGGGTGCCAGGTGGCATCGCTGGAATATGTGAACGCAGGTCTTCGACCAAAGCGCGCAGATCGGACATGCCTTCATTTTTGATTTCCTTATTTTGCGCAACAGATTGACTCAAAATGCCACCAAAATATGCGGACTCGAACACACTCTTGGCCACAGTAATTGAATCTCTCGTCACTTATTAGTAACATGGGAGAGTCCTCCTTGCCGTCGAGTCAGGCTGTGATCTCGTTGCTCAGGAACATGCACAATTCTTGCTGAAGCAGCTCGAGCAACCTACTCGCGCGCAAGAGGACCTTGGCGTCTTGCTGGAATCAGTTCTGTCAGGGACAATGCTTGTTGACGCGACGCGAACATACGACTCCATTGCAGCGAACTTGTCGCTTCCAGGCACAGGCTTCTTAGTCGGTGGGTTTCTTGGTGCAGTAATAGACGATTTTAGCGTACCGGAGACGTACTACCGGAGACGCATACCAGTTTACCGGAGGCTGGCTGCGCATGCGCAGTGGCTCCCCCTCACCCCCACAATGCATCTGCGCATGCGCGAGACGGGTCCGGTAAACCGGTATACGCCTCCGGTACGCTAAAAATGTCTAATGAAGGAAATTCGACGGTGTAGGGCGCTCACGTGGAAGGAGCAGTCACCGAAACTCGTTGTATGATCACCACCGCAGTTAGTACAAGCAAAATCTGCAGCCTTTCCTCTACCACTTTTCTCTTTCCTTTGAAGACTTTAGAATTGTGGGCGCCGCCGCACTGATTGCAGCATGTGAATCCTTGGTGCAAAATTTGGCCATATGCCCAAACCATTGAGATCTGAATCACATGGGAGGAGTTTCGATGAACTCGGCGACTGCATGTTTTGTGTATCCTAGGGCGCTCTGTGTTGGGAGCGAATGTAAGCACAACAGAGTTGGTAGGTTTCACTGCTCATTCCTTTCCTTGAGACTCCACACGACGCACCAGTCGTCTCACGTGCAGAACGCCTTGCGGTTTCAAGTAATCGAAGGTCGCGTTCTGAATACCACTTTGGTACACCCTTAATAACACAGGTGTTCATCACGCATGAGTAGGGCGACCGGACTTTAACTCTTATGTCACAAATCTGAGAGCACTACAGGAGACTATCGTACTGCTCTTATGTTGAAATATTCAGATTCAGAGCTCTTTGCGATGTGAATCGGCTGCGAATCGGAGTGGATCCTAACAGCGATTGAGTAGCTGCGAAGAGCATGATGGGGTTTCGCTCTCTTCAATCAATCCCTTTCTCTGTGGGCGAAACTATTACCAGGATCCCGACCGCTCTTTGCCTCCGATGACTCGCCAATTTGAAGCCCTCGTTGTCCACGTCGCTAACTAGTCACAGTCCACGATATTTGATTCGTCCCCACTGAGCGATGATGACTCGCTGGTCTGGTGGTCGTTCCCGTAGTCTGGCCGCTCCCGCGCTGTGATGCCATGACCGCCTCCGACACGCTGGCCTCCTTCGGTTGGCGCGGTCCCGGGGCAGTCGTACCCTTCCCATAGGGACAATACCGCCTTGAATATGTGGCCGTCTTCGAATAATATAAATAAAATTAGGTAACGAAACAGAGCCGAGGCGACACCAGATCGAACAACGTCTTCCTCTTGATTCTCCAGGGTGTAATATTATTTCTTAAGCGGAACCCTTTTCAAGCGATTTGCAAAGAAAAACTAAAGTGAAAGAGATGTAAAATGCGTAGTAAAACGAGTTTTCATCTCATCCCAAGTCCACCAGAAGTCATGTGTAATCCTTTTCGTCAGAGGCGCTTAAGTACAACAGAAGAGCGAGAGAGGGAAAACTAGAGAAAGAAAGCACTTTAATCAGCAGCTGTGTCAGTCGGCGAGGAAGGAAATGGATAGTTACACAAAGACCACTTTGTCCTCTAATTGCAACATAGCACTCTTTGAAAATTGTATCATATTCGGCTCACGGCCACATGTAACGTCATTAATGCAATGAACAATTGAGGAATCCCTGAAACTTACACGTGTAGCACGCCACGGTTAAACGTGTTCTGCCGTTGTTTAATTTTCAAACAATTTTGTTTCCACAATCGCAAAGCAGACCTCTTACAAGTGAACTCAAATGTTATTGTACTTAAACTGATAAGATTCTGCACGTTTATTTGACCCCGTCGGCGATAAAAAAATTTGTTCATAATTGAACAACACGTTGAAACTGCATTAAAACTGGCGTCGTGGCTATGGCTTTTGTTTTTTATTTTACAGCAAGAAACTGTTATAGAGCTCGTCCGCCGCAAGCCCGACAGCAGTACGTCGCTCCAAAGGAGCGGCGCAGAAAGAAACTTGAGTAGTTTCGTTTTCCGGTGCCTTAGATAATTCGCTCATACAGATGGCCTACTTAGTGGGAGGTTAGCATGCTTCCACACGAAATCAAAATACTTCTTCCATGTAATATCAAGGGTTAAATTAATTCCACGGTACGTATACGAGTCGAATAACGATAGTTTCGCGTTATTGAGGTTGTACTATAATTCCTAGGGCTAACTGAACAACACGAATACCTCAACTTACATCTGAAAATGTTACGTTTCATTCACCATGTATGGCACCACAATGAATTATTTTCAAGATTTGATTGGAGCGTCATGACATCATTATTGTTACACATTACTCGATATAAAATGCAGTCATCAACGAACAGCTGGATAGACAAATTATTCGTGACAGGCAAACCAGTAATATAAATAAGAAACAACATCGACTCTAAGACAGGGCGCTGCGGCCCCCCGGAGGCTACCTGAAACTATATATCGTGGAATCAAAGCCATTATCAGGCACACATTGTGAGTGTTTAGATGAAAAAGTTTCAATTGAGCCGAGCACGTTAGGGCCAATGCTCATAGTGCTTAATTTAAGGACTAGTGACTGCTGTGAAACTGTATGAAGAGCTTAACCAAAATCAAGAACAATCTAGTTAAAGATTAGCTTCTTACCAGCCGGTCGGAAAAGATCGTTAGTTTGAAAAAAATAATTTAGTTCGCACGAGAAGAGCTTGCTAGAACCATGGTTCATGTCTCCCTCTTTTAAAGCTCTTGAGACGCATGGTGTAAAAAAATAGAATAAAGAGACCCTCCCAGAATTTTCGTCCTAAGGGAGAAGAAGCGATATCGTTAGTGTCAGAGGGAAAGTATCAGTATCAGTACTTTATCTGCATCATTACCTAAGGGCTCTATACTGACCATCAAATGGTGGCAGCATAATTAACTCCACAAATAGCAACATCGTCCCACAAGAGACTCGAAGCTTAAATAAAAAAGTGTGTCTCCACTGACAGATTACCTCTCAAAGAACCGTCAAATATGAATAGTTCACCAAAACGAAGCTTGGTTCACAAATTAAACGGCGCAAACGTAAAGTGCCGGCTGCGACTGACCAGGCACTTCTTCCCAATACCAGAGGCGACAATTTTGAGCGCAGCAACCACGCTTGCTACGCCTCGCAAAGCGCTTCTTGAGAAGTGGCAGCATTCATTGCATGATAAAACGAAATACCCGGAACGTTGGGTATGGTTTATGCAAGTGGTGCATGAATAACAGAGTGCAAGGCGCACATTACGTAAAATCAGCGAAAAAGCAAAACCTATGGCGTCGATCTACACAGGCTGCAGCCAGGAGTACTGTTTTGTTGCAGGATGCTTGATGTCTGTGTACGACCGCTCTGACTTAAGAGTAGAAATTCATTCAATCGTGAGTTTCTCGGCTCAATAAACCGTTTTCCAGGCCGAACAAACGAGGAAATAATGGCTATGAGCCTCATTGTTCGATTGCACAAAAGAAGTAAAATACTTAGGCCTTGACCTTACACTGTCTTTAAAGAAACATTCCTATACTTCGGATTTCATCATCCAGAGCTTCTGACACAAGTGAGTTTTAAAATGAGTAACTGAAACAGGAAGATATTAAAAACAACTCGCCGACCATTTTTGAGAAAATGCGTCCTCTAGAAGCTTACAAAGAAAGGTCCGTCCGTACATACATCATTCATGCTTTTTTTCCAAACATTTTAGGGTTTCTTTCGTTCAACATTTTTTTTTTCGCGCAGATGGTCAACATTTCTCACAGAAACCCTTCCTTATTAAAAAAATGTCCTTAAAATATACGCGTACTACACGCCCCTAGCAGCACATCTGTGTGCGGTGGAGTCATAGCCTGTGTGGCGCGGCGAACGTTTGTATGCGCCGACAATGGCGGCCGGGTCTTCCCGTGCGCGCCGCATTCTTGGGGCAAAGCCATTCCCTAGCATTTGCTGGGGAAGGCGAGCAGAGCGCGTGTTTGCTGCGCTCGCTTCGCTGCCTGGAACCAGAAGTCCAGCGGCAAGGCACAACGGATCGCCGTGCGCCTGCCGCGGAAGGTGACGAGAGCGTGCGGCTCCAACCGCACGTAACGCTGGCCGGATCCCAAAGAGACTCTGTCCGGTTCCGCAGAAATCCGCGTAACCTACGAGGTGGCGCTCCCGTCGCCATTCTCTTTCCCCCATGAGGGAGACTTCCCTCCTCGACCAGCCGGAGCTGTCCGTCCCGACGGCCGACGATGAAGATGGGCCGCATCGAAATGGAGGGGGGAAACAGGTTTCCACACCTGCAAGAACACAAGACACAATATCAGAACTTTTCCCTCTGGCTTCCGATAGATAATCACACATATTGAGCGGTAAGGCTGTTGCGAGACATGGTTTTTGTCGCCGTCGCCTCTGGGCGCACTGCGGAAACGAGCAGAGCGTGTTCTCGTTCCTGGATTTTCGCATCGGCGCCAAGTCGAGTACGCTCACGCAGTACAATGCCTGCCGTCCAAGCGCTCCATTCTGCCCTACTCAAACATGGCCCCTGAATCGTTATGTGGGGTTCTTCTGTTCGTCCCAGAACTTACTAGCTTCAGTTTTATACGCTGTTCCTGAAACGGCAATGCTTCTTCGGTCTCCTGCAGTCGATCTGCGGTAATTGAGAATTATATAACAGACGGCGGGATGCAGTTAGGAAATAATCTCTTGCGCCACAACGATAAATGTTCGTTACGAATAAACACAGTGTTCAAAAGACACTGCGTGGGTGCTTGCGGGCGTACCCGCAAGGCGGCGTGAGCAAGTTACAAGGCTATCCGACGGAAGGCCACGAGGCTATCAAATAGGGGGGGGGGGGGGGCGTTGCTCAGGGTTATGCTGTCATCGGGGCTGACACACAGCGGCCTCCCCTATGCCGCGACGACAAGTGAATATCCAGAGACGCTTTTTAGATAGACCCCAGGATTGCGTAAATTTTGAGACGCGACATAATGCGCTATAACGGTTCTTTAAATATTCACTTGATTTGTCCGACGCAGTGACTTCGCCGCTATGGCGTTTTGCTGCTGAACTCAAGGTAGCGAAATCATAATGAGGTCGCGACGTCCGCATATCGCTGAAGGCAAAATTAAAAAGCCGCCTGGGTGTTGTGTGATTTAAGTTCACTTTAAAGAACCGCAGGCGGTCTAAACTAATCCATAGTCTTCCACTGCGGCGTCTCTCATGCCCATAAGCAGGTTTGGGGCGCTAAACCTCACATACCATACCCCAGCAACCCATACCATATCATGTCATATCATACCATATTTCGCTTGTGTTGTTGCGAGGTAATAAATAATAGCACACGCGCAGAAGGCTTGATGGCCATATTTTTCAGGGTCTCAGGTTCTATTGCGCAAAATTCAGAACACAAATGCGGTTTTGCAGGCGCAGGTCCCAAAGTTACACTGCAGAGGCGGGAAATATTCTGTTAGAAAGTACTGCCTGTAAAGTGTTCGAAATTGGCACATAAACAAGTGACATAGACACTGCTGCAGTACACGAAACCAACTGTTTCCCTGTTCAGACACCGTTGACATATGTAATCATGTGTGTGTGCGTGCGTGCGTGCGTGCGTGCGTGCGTGTGTGTGTGTGTGTGTGTGTGTGTGTGTGTGTGTGTGTGTGTGTGTGTGTGTGTGTGTGTGTGTGTGTGTGTGTGTGTGCGTGCGTGCGTGCGTGCGTGCGCGCGTGTGTGTGTGTGTGTGTGCGTGTGTGTGCGTGTGTGTGTGCGTGTGTGTGTGTGTGTGTGTGTGTGTGCGTGTGTGTGTTGCTGATCCCATACCTGGTTAAATGCAAAAGTGCTCTTGTGCTGTCCGATGTCCGCGCACGGTAACGAGCCCCGGGTGATCAATCCGGAGCACTCTACTCGGTTCGCCAAGGGAGTAATTAAATTACTCACGACATCCCCCTAAGCGCAGCCAGCAAAGGAAAGCTATACAACTTTCAAAGAAACTTCGTGGTTTTTTATTCTTCAACTGCGGTGTTAGTGGAAAACCTTTTTCTCCCTCTGTCTCGACGCTGCCGACCATCATCACCAGCAGGCACCACAACACCACTGGTTGGGCGAGGAGGAATGCTTCCTCGTGAGGGAAGCAGGAGCAGCAACCGGAGCGCCACTTCGAGTGCTACAAGGAACTCCGCGGAGCCGGGTAGAAGAATCTCAACACATACCGGCCAGCGTTGTGAATGGTTGTGGCCGCACGCGCTCGGCACGTACCCCAGCAGGTGGACGGGAAGATCCCGCGCCCTGACGTTTCACTTCTGGTTCCAGGCAGCCAAGGGAGAGCAGCAAACGGGCGTTTTCGCCACCTTCCCCGGCAAGTGGCCGGGGATGGCTTTGCCCCAGTGATGTGGCGCGCACGGGAAGACCCGGCCGCCTTTCTCGACGCGTGCAAACGTTCAGCGCCGGTACGGCCGATGTTGCGCCCCTGCAACAGCCGTAAAGTGGGAAGCACTTCTTACGTAGCCTTATACTTCTGAGGAATGCCTCGTTGATTTTTTGAAGCTAGCTGGCCCTCTCTGTGTATTATTTGCAACTTGTAATAAATAGCATATCAGTAATAACGCTTTGTCGCCCCTCCCTTCGTTCCCTACTCCACGGTTAACGAGCGAGACCCCCAGAAGTGGAGTGGTAGTGCGGGGCAGAAGACTGCCCCCACTCCTCCCCATAGGTTCCACAAGTTTCTGTGAAAGCTGTAAAACTTTCATAACTTTCCTGTGTAGCCGAATGGCTGCGCTAGCGTGGATGCTTATGAGTGTCCCTTATTACAAATCTACTCAACTTTGGGGGATTCCTCTGAACATTGTGCCAGCACATGCAATGCTTCTGGACGTTAAACCCCGCAATTTACTATTTTTGTGATTGTACGTGTGTGTGTGCACTTACGCGTGCGACACAAAAGAGCCCAACCACGCCGTCGTAAAATGGAAAACGTCCGTGCCAGGCACATGATTTGCGCTCACAGTAAAGACAATTCTAACAAGTCCTTGATGCAATATCTCAATATGAAGCAGATGCAGTAAATGACGTTAATATCAATAAAACGCCAAGTATCTTGAGCTTAGAAGCAAATTTGGATGAAAAAAGAAGCAGATATTTTGTATAACTCGATGGTTTAAATCTGCAATAAGAAGGTTGATTAAACGATCAGTTAGTCAGGTATTGTGATGACCCCCATAATGCGCAGGTCCACACGGGACGGAGAGGCAAAGAGACACCGTATGGCTCAGTTTAAACAAACAGGTATATTCAATAATTACACATGATTAAGATTATACATCAGAGGCTGGGGCGTCCGAGCTTACGTGCCGACGACTTCATGGGGGCGATGGAGTGGCTCCGGAGTTGGGCTCGAGCGGTTGCTGGCAGAAGCTGCACGCCGTCGGGCTTCGGCGCTGAAGGCCCTCTTGGCGAACGATGTCGTCCTGAGCGTGTATGCAGTAGAATTTCAATAGTCGTCCGTTTCTTCGAGGATGGTTCACAAACCCTTCCTCTAGTGTCGTTCGGCTTGGAAGATGAACAGGAGGCGAGCTTGTAGATGATGACAGCAGAGCATAATTTTACAACATACATATACAGAGAGTTAAACTGGAAAAAGCAGAACTGAATTTACAAAAGAACAAACTTTGCACTACTTTACTCATCGACCGGGCAGGTTAGTGCCTAAGTAGCATCACATTACATGCTAAGCATGGAGCCCCAGCTCAGACTGGACTGGACTGCATCCGTTTACATGCGCTTTTAAGCACTTGATTAACAAAGGACTAAGGGCGGTCATTTTCAGTGGCCCGCCCAAAGCATCAATTCTCCAATGAAAAATAACATGCGAGATGGGGACAACTCCTTGGGTTGGGCTTAGCCTCGAACCCAGATTCTTGTTAACAATACAAACTAAATAAACAACAAAAAACGTCACCACTCTCTCTCAAGTGAGAGTATCCACAGGCTCTCCCTTCGGAGCTAATCCTTGCCTCAGGCATGCATACCGCCACCCACCATCGGTCCGCGTCGTTCGTCAGCAACAGAGGAGGGGGCGAAAGCGCCCTCGATGCTGCCGCGCTACCGACGGCGGGACACAGCTAATAATCATGAAGGGGTTCGTCTGTCGCTCCGGGAAACCAGATTAAGGGTCGCCCCTGTTTTCCCACATTCTTGGCGAGTCTTGCCTGTCCGTCTGACAGGTGTCCGTCACGGCCCTTCTGGGAATGCGCTTTTGTTCACGAGGCACCGCGGGAAGCTGTGGGTGCCTTCCCGGCGATAGCCCACGTCGAAAGGGGGGGGGGGGAGGGGGTCCGTGCGTCAAGCGACAATTTTCGTTCCCCGTATGTCCTCGGGGGCTCTCGGTTAACGCGTGTGCCGGCGTCCTGCTTTCTGCGAAGGTATGCAGCTGGAAAAGAGGGGCGGCCTTAAGCCCCAACTCGATGCACACACAAGGAATGTACCTCGTAGCACACAAGGAATGTCACACTCGCTCACCCTCCAGAAGAATGTTCTCCGAACATTTGAGTCCCTGCAGCTCCCCTTGTCTTTCTGAATCGCCTCGCACAGTGCGTCCGACAAAACACTTTTCGCTGCACTCAACACCACTGCACAACACCATATGCCTCCGCTGTCAATACTGGCGTCTCCAGGGGCAGCACTGATCTTCTTTTACAGATAAACATGAAACTCAGCACCCAAGCCTCTCCTTTCTAGTCCAAACTGGACGAAATAAATTTACCACAGTTATAAAGGAGCTCCCACTTCTAGCACGATCACGGCACAGACAAAAATATAGATAACGAAAGGAAGTAGGGCAGGTTCTGCATGCGCTCCGCATGCTCTCCTGTGAAGGTGTTACTTAATGACAGAAAGGTTTAACTACTAATCCCGATAACTTAACACATACGCATATAGCAATGTTATGAGCTGCGGCATTACACAATTCTGACCAGATCAAAACTCCGCTCTGTTTACACCATTAGTCCGACTTAGCTTTCCGATTTCGCAGCGGATATCGGCCTTCATGAGTCATACTAAGTAAGTCTGTGACCCTTTGTCTGCTTTGGGACTCGCGAGGGCTCGTGGCAGGAGCCTCTCCTGGCGTTATCTGCGCGGCAACCTCGCGCGCTTCTTCTTCTAGCAATGCATGAAGTAAATCCGGTGGCATTCTGGCCGTCACCTCTGGCGCCTGCCGAACAAATGCAGGAGAGGGCGTTTCTTGCGAACTATCTGCGCGCTCCGCTTCACTTCTGTCCCCATCAAAATCCGCGCTTTCCCTTTCCTCATTTCGTGAATACTGAACCGGTGCCGACTTGAGGCGATTTGCGTGTATCCTTATCAAGCGCCGGTTCACGTCTCGGACTCTGAAGTTTACCGGAGAAAGCTTCTCGACAACCTCGCACGGTCCTCTCCACTTCGTCTGGAACTTACGAGCTAGCCCAATCTGCCTTTGGCAGTTTTCAATGTACACGCTGTCCCCAACATCAAACGGCGCGTCTCTAGCACTGCGATCGTGCACCTCCTTCCTGCGCTTCGCCGCTTTCTTTAAGGCCTCCTTTGCGATGTCCCTCGCCACTTGCAAGCGCGATTCTAGCTCAACCTTATAGTCGTCCAGTGAAGCGTATGGGACACGACGGGGGCCCTCTGGCACTTCACTAGGCTGGTCCGGGTCTCGGCCGTAGAGAAGAAAGAATGGCGATTCGCCCGTGCTCTCGTGTGCTGCGGAATTATAGGCAAACATTGCATACGGGAGCCACAAGTCCCAGTCCCGCTGGTCGCGCGAAACAAAATGCGACAGGAACCCGGCCACGGTTTGGTTCAGTCGCTCCACCGCGCCGTTGCAAGCCGGATGGTACGGTGTTGTCTGCTTCTTAGCGATCTTAAGCAGCTCGCAAACTCTCCTCATTAGCTGCGACACGAAGTTCGTTCCCCGATCTGTCAAGAGTTGCCTCGGGGGTCCATGTCGGAGCACGATCTGTTCGACAAATGCTCTTGCAACCGTGTCTGCCTTCTGATCTGGGAGTGCTACCGCTTCCGCGTATTTTGAAAGGTGGTCGACAAATACTAAAATGTACTTGTTTCCGGAAGTGGTCGTGGGCAATGGGCCCATTATGTCCATACCTGTCCGCTCGAAGGGAGCCGAAACCTCAGGGAACGGCTGAATTGGAGCTGGTCTTCGTCCCTTGGGTGTTTTTCTTTCGAGACAGGAATGACACTTCGCACAGTAGTCTCTAACATCCCGTCGCATGCCACTCCAAAAGTACAAACGCTCCACACGCCTGCGTGTCTTCGCTACGCCAAAATGACCGGCGCATGGCGCATCGTGAAACGCGCGAAGAACCCTTTCTGTCCACGACAGAGGTATGACGACTCTCTCCCAAGCGGTTTTCTCTGGTCTCCCTTTCCTGGTTGGCCTCGTGCGCCGACACAGGGTGCCGTCTTTGCCAATGAAATAACCTAGCTGTTCGGGGTGAGACGGTGCGCCCTCTAGGCTTTCGATTATTCGCTTCAGGTCAGGATCTTTGCACTGCTCTGTGCGTAATTCGGCGGGGTCGACTACGGGGACAAACTCATCTATAGCTGCCACGGCAGCTGTGCGGCTGAGTGCATCAGCATTCAGATGTGTCTTTCCTGACTTGTGCTCAACTTCAAAGCAGTATTCCTGCAGGTGTAGATTCCATCTAGCGAGTCGCGAGCTAGGGTCCCTGACACTCATCACCCATTTCAGAGGATGGCAGTCTGTGACTAGCTTGAATTTGCGGCCGTAAAGGTAGCATCTGAAGTGCTTTACTGCCCAGACAACGGCGAGGCACTCCCTTTCCGTAGCTCCGTACTTTTGCTCTGTGGGGCTCAGCTGTCGGCTAGCAAAAGCAACGGGATGTTCTTTGCCCTCGATAACCTGAGATAGCACGGCACCAACTGCGAACTTTGACGCATCTGTGGCCATAACGAAGGGCAAATTAAAATCCGGGTGGCGCAACAGCGGTGCACTCATTAGCTTCCTTTTCAGGGCTCCAAAAGCATCCTCCGCGTTTTCGTCCCAGCGAAAGGCGACATTTTTGGCTGTTAAGGCGGTGAGCGGCTTAGCGAGCTTGGCGAACTCCTCTATGTGCCTTCGGTAGTAACCGATCAGGCCGAGAAACTGCCGGACCTGGCGGACGCTAGTCGGGGATGGAAAATCCGAGACACACCTTAGTTTCTCAGGGTCCGGTCGCACGCCGTCAGCTGAAACAACGTGCCCGAGGTATTTCACCTCGTTTTTGAGGAATTGGCACTTAGAGGGCTTCAGCTTGAGACCCGCTGCTCTTAGTCGCACCAAAACCTGCTCAATATCGCGCAAATGGTTATCAAAACTGTCACTGTATATGATAATGTCATCCATATACACGAAGCACAGCCTCCCCAGAAGACCTGCCAGGATAACATCAGCGGTTCTCTGCCAGACAGCAGGGCTGTTGGCCAGACCCATCGGCATTCTTTTCCATTCATAGTGCCCTGAGGGCGTGTTGAATGCCGTTTTCTCGGCATCTGCCGGATCCATTGCTATCTGCCAGAATCCCGCCGCCATGTCCACTACCGTGAAGTACCTGGCAGAGCCCAGCTGAGAAAGCGTCTCCTGTATATTGGGGATGGGGTATGGATCGATGCGAGTTGCGGCATTTAGTTTGCGGTAGTCCACTACCAATCGATACGAGCCATCTGGCTTTTCCACCAATAGTGCTGGTGCTCCCCAGGGTGACTTTGAGTGTTCGACAATGCCGCGATCAATCAGGTCCTGCACCTGCCGCTCCATCTCCTCACGTTGGGAGTAAGGAATCCTGTACGCACGCTGGTAAACGGGCGATGAAGTGCCGGTTTCTATCCTGTGCTTTATAACGCCACAGCAGCCCAAATCCAGGTTGGACGCGGCGAATACCTCCGAGTAGTCGTTCAGCAAACCAGCCAGAGCCTCCCTCTCCCTGGATTTTACGTGAGAAAGATCGAACGACACCTTTGGAGCAGCCGAAGGACTAGCATGCTCTACAGTTGCGAGTACCGTATCGGTGGGCTCACGTTGCTTTATCGCAGAGGTGAAGAAAGCCAATATTTTGTTCTTGGGAAGGCTCAGTGGCTGCTGGCTACAGTTAACCACCCGTAGCGGCACTCTGTGGGCGTCATTAACTGTCACGAGGCACGCGGCTGCCTTCAGGCCATTGCTGAGAGAGTCGACCGGCTCAAGCACTCCCACGGCGCCGCTCTCTACATCTGAAGGCACAAACGTGTACAAAATGTGCTCCGACCAAGGAAGGACGACCGCCTCCTCGACCAGCCAGACGGCAACCCGCGAATATACCTTCTCCAATGATCCCACTGTTTGACGGGTGTCAATATCGGTAATGCGAATCTCAGCCCCTCTCCTGTTCAAAAACGGAACTTTTGAGCCGCCCGCATTAACCTCTTCATCAGAGAATGAGACTACTACCTTCCCTTTTCTCAAAAAATCCTGCCCTAATATACCTGACACTCCGTTTGGCAGAGACACCGTGTCCGGGCATACGTAGCAGGGGTGCTCCAATGCAATTCCGCCGAGAGAGAAGTGTAACCGGTAGAGTCCACTTATGCCAAGAGGATCCCCCGTTATGCCTACAAATTTGGTTGCCATACCACCAGACGCTTCCAACACCTCGCGGTCCCCCTTCCTTCGAAGCGTGTTAAAACTGCTCTCCTTAAGCAATGTCACCTTTGACCCCGTATCTATCAACAATTCCATGCAACAACCATTTAACTTGCAACGCACAACAGGGCATGCCTCGTCGGCCACACAAACTACCACCACCTCATCATCTACTGCTCCCTCCCCACGCTCCTCAGGCTGGGGAGGACTAACTAGTTTTTTGTCTCGGTATCTGGAGCCCCGCTGTCGGCTTGCTTAGGGCGTGTCTCGCCTGCTTCTCTTTGTGGCTCCCCACGGCGCACGTTTTGGCAGAACCTGGCGATGTGTCCGCGACCCTGGCAAGCGAAGCATACGATTTCTTCAAAATCTCGCATACCGCGCCTGTAGCTTTGTGGCGGTCTCCGGTTTCCAGCGAATGGGCGCTGTTGAGCGCGCGCTTCAACCTGGCGTTCTACCTGCTGAGATAGCAGCTGTTCCAAGCGATCTAACCGCTCTGTCAAGAGAGCAACCTCAGGGTTGAGCACCGCTCTCTCTATGACGCGTACTCTCGCTGCGGCTGTCGTTAACGCCTCATTTCGTTCCTCATCCAATGCGGCCTCCACGGCTTGGTCGAAATTGCTCGGCTTGCGCGAGAGCACGAACCGGCGCACGGGGTCTTGCAGACCAGCCACGAACAAAGCGGTCATTTCCTCTTTAAGTATATCCTCCGCGTATTTCTTCCTTAGCTGGTCTCCTTCCTCCTCCCTGCTTAACGTATCGCGTGCTAGGCGCTGAAGCCGCGACGCAAATGTTCGCACGTCCTCCCCTACCATCTGTCCGGCGTCACGGAACCTCTGTACCCGCACGTGACGTGGTTCAGTGTCGAAATGCTCAAACGCGAGCTTCTTAAATTGCGCAAATGATTTTGTGGATTTTACTTTTTCGTCTCGCCAGGCAAAATCATGAGCAGCTCCTGCCATCTTACACCTCGCCATTCCCAGCATTTGAGCATCGGACCATCCCCCCATTTTCCCAATCTCTTCTAGCATGGAAAAGAAATCGCAGATTGGAACCCCTGTCTTATCTCCCGTAAACGTCGGAATGACGCTTCCTAATGCCAGCTTGCTTGCTCCGAGCGACGGCTGTGGAGTGGGAGCTCCCTCAGATACAGTCATTTTTTTTTTCAAGCCCTCCAGTGCCTCAAGCCTCTCAAATGGGGGTGAAAGTCCCACAATCAGTCCCGTGATTCCCTTTTGATTACAATTTTGAAGTCATGAATGTCACAGCATTCAGAGGACATTTGCTTTTGAGACCCCACTTCTGACACCAGTGTGATGACCCCCATAATGCGCAGGTCCACACGGGATGGAGAGGCAAAGAGACACCGTATGGCTCAGTTTAAACAAACAGGTATATTCAATAATTACACATGATTAAGATTATACATCAGAGGCTGGGGCGTCCGAGCTTACGTGCCGACGACTTCATGGGGGCGATGGAGTGGCTCCGGAGTTGGGCTCGAGCGGTTGCTGGCAGAAGCTGCACGCCGTCGGGCTTCGGCGCTGAAGGCCCTCTTGGCGAACGATGTCGTCCTGAGCGTGTATGCAGTAGAATTTCAATAGTCGTCCGTTTCTTCGAGGATGGTTCACAAACCCTTCCTCTAGTGTCGTTCGGCTTGGAAGATGAACAGGAGGCGAGCTTGTAGATGATGACAGCAGAGCATAATTTTACAACATACATATACAGAGAGTTAAACTGGAAAAAGCAGAACTGAATTTACAAAAGAACAAACTTTGCACTACTTTACTCATCGACCGGGCAGGTTAGTGCCTAAGTAGCATCACATTACATGCTAAGCATGGAGCCCCAGCTCAGACTGGACTGGACTGCATCCGTTTACATGCGCTTTTAAGCACTTGATTAACAAAGGACTAAGGGCGGTCATTTTCAGTGGCCCGCCCAAAGCATCAATTCTCCAATGAAAAATAACATGCGAGATGGGGACAACCCCTTGGGTTGGGCTTAGCCTCGAACCCAGATTCTTGTTAACAATACAAACTAAATAAACAACAAAAACGTCACCACTCTCTCTCAAGTGAGAGTATCCACAGGCTCTCCCTTCGGAGCTAATCCTTGCCTCAGGCATGCATACCGCCACCCACCATCGGTCCGCGTCGTTCGTCAGCAACAGAGGAGGGGGCGAAAGCGCCCTCGATGCTGCCGCGCTACCGACGGCGGGACACAGCTAATAATCATGAAGGGGTTCGTCTGTCGCTCCGGGAAACCAGATTAAGGGTCGCCCCTGTTTTCCCACATTCTTGGCGAGTCTTGCCTGTCCGTCTGACAGGTGTCCGTCACGGCCCTTCTGGGAATGCGCTTTTGTTCACGAGGCACCGCGGGAAGCTGTGGGTGCCTTCCCGGCGATAGCCCACGTCGAAAGGGGGGGGGGGAGGGGGTCCGTGCGTCAAGCGACAATTTTCGTTCCCCGTATGTTCTCGGGGGCTCTCGGTTTCCGCGTGTGCCCGCGTCCTGCTTTCTGCGAAGGTATGCAGCTGGAAAAGAGGGGCGGCCTTAAGCCCCAACTCGATGCACACACAAGGAATGTACCTCGTAGCACACAAGGAATGTCACAGTATGTTTAAATTTAAGAGAGGAAAACAGTTCAAAAGCGACACAAAAGAAGCAAACTGGACAAGCACAACGAAAATTGTCAAGTTCTGCACATTTGCAATGTGTAAAAAAATTTACAAAAACTTATGTCTAGTTTAATCAAAACGTTCAATAAAGTCGTCTACATACTCCAGCTTGTGATCCGTATTACGTAGACTAAACATTCATGAGTCGCTCTTAATGAAACACGTGGTGATTTTGTTTTGTTTCTTTCTTCATTGTGTTTCAGTAGCAACCCGAAAGACAACCTGACGAAGCTTGAGAAAGTTACAACGCACAACTCCAAATTAATCATAAAATTTGTGTTTGCCCACAATTTTCATATCTGTGAGAGTCAGTCCTTTGTTTTCAAAAGTTTGAAGGCCGTCGGGTCAGCAGTTGGCGCGTGTGGCGTTGCTCTAGTTGCACCTCAATGTTATCAAAGCGCTGAAGGGGTGAAATACATCCGCCTCACGCTACAGATATTTCAACCGCTGAGGATTCTCTTCGAGTTGCACTGGAGGGTCCTGAAGTAAAACCCAATAGCCCCAATTCCTCCAAAACGTATGGTACGAAAAGTGGAAGAATAAGGCTTCAGTGCCAAGTGGCAGACACTATCGCTTGAAGGAGATCGAACAATTGCTTCATAAGAGCGTCACGTTCCCAGTAAGCGCACAGCACCGCGAAGAAAGAATAGTTAATAGGGAACTTTTTTCCATACTTGATGGCCCTTTGGAGGCGAGGACAAATACGGGTATTACATGCACACTCAGGCAAAGTTTCTTTAGGTAAACTGAACTGGTTAACGCATTACTGGCACCATCAGCGTGAATCCAAATCAAGCCTTAATTTTCGTCCACGAGAAGCAAGCTACTCCCACTTCAGCTCGCCTTTCATGGCTCTTACGTTGACCATCCTTCTCTAGCGTCCTAAGACGAATCCGGCTGCGCGGCTTTGGAGGTTTCTTTGTGCTCAATAGCGACTTGCTCGAAGGGTCACAGACAGCGCAGCCATATTCCAAAATTGGTCTTACGCAGCTCACACAGGCAGTGTTTTTTTTTAAATTCCCATACTAACAGTACATATTCCGTTTATTTAAATTTCAGTGCCCTACTGGCCATGATAGCCGCGCCATCAACATGAACATTCCAGACATCAACATGAACATGAACAGACGAGAGCGTTACACCTGAATATTAATAAGCAGCTGATCGGCGTATTCGGTTACTAATATCCAGAAATAAATACATTTTTTCTTAAACAGACACGAACACATTTTAGAGCTGTTAATTCATCTTCCAAGTGGAACAACATTAGTGAATTCGTGTTAGCTGCGTTTGTAAGCAAGAAACATCGTAGTCATTGACAATTCTCCGGTACGAAACGCAGCCGTCGACAAATAACCGCACTGAAGATGAGATTATCTCAGAACTATCGTTTACATGTACCAAAAACAAGAGTTCGGCCGGAATCTATCCTTAGGGGTCGCCGGGCGTAACATCAACGAGCCTGAATTTCTCCCATTTCATACAACGCACTGTCACCACTCAGGGAGGAATCTATCCTTAGGGGTCGCAGGACGTAACATCAACGAGCCTGAATTTCTCCCATTTCATACAACGCACTGTCACCACTCAGGGAGGAATCTATCCTTAGGGGTCGCAGGACGTAACATCAACGAGCCTGAATTTCTCCCATTTCATACAACGCACTGTCACCGCTCAGGGAGGAAATTTTCTGCCCCTCTCAGAATACACGAGTTAATATTTATTGTTGAAAGTTTAATAACAAGCAGCGAGAGTGGCACCGCATCAAAGGCTTCAAAAAAGTAAAAAAAAAACATCTGGGCATGTTCAGATAAGAACGGTACTCGAGGTCTCATGACCATTTTTTGTTTTCAATGAAATTTTTATATGTGATGTATAGATGTGTCCAGAAAAAGGAATGAATCTTAATTTTGCAAGAAACTTTGTAGCTTTCTCAGAAAAAAAAAAACCGTATGTCACAAGAGGTGTAGTAGTAGTAAGTGTTTATTGATAAAAAATATAATAAAAAGGAAGTTAAAAGATTTTTGCTCACCCCGGCATCTGCCATCACTGTGTCGGCGGCACCTGAGCTGGGGCAGCGGAAATAAAGGATAGAAGGTAGTATGAAGAAGAGCAATGAAAGAGGTGAGGGTACAGCAAGAGAGGACATAGGGAGAGGTCGTATATACACTATTTACGAAGAGTCAAAATAGAGTTGTCCAGGTTGTGCGCGTGTACTGTCAATGAGAAAAATAAAATAAAGTAAAAACACACGCGCACAACACTTTGTCACAATAGGTGGAGAATGTCGTTTTTGCCACATCGCAAAGTTGCAAGTTTGGAGCCTCACTACAGGCGCAATAAATTTTTTCCACACATGAGTATTTTTTTTCAGTACCTCTTTACAACTTTTACTTAATGAACAAATAAAAAAATATTGTCTTGGTGCTTTAATATTCTGAGTAAGGAATCGCAAAGTTCGCTTCTGGAGCTATGCGGTGCCAAAAAGGCACTTTCAGTGCAGCCCTAGGCAAGATGCGTAAAGATCTCTCCACTAAATCTATTTCTCAGCATTTTTCAGCTACATTTGCTCACTTCAGGCAAGCTTTGTAGCTCTAGACTTGGCAGATATTTTTCAATAGGGCCTCAAAATTGGCCGAAGTTCAAAAACCTCAAAAAAGTGACAACGTTGGCTTGAATTAAAAAAAAACCACCATCATCGAATTTTGTTAAAATTTGCCTGAATAATACTCAATACTTGGCAATTTTAAGGCACTAGAAAAGTGTTGCATTATATTCTCAAAGCATGAAAATAAATACAAAACAGACTTCATGATTTCAATCCCTACGACTGCTCAGCATTCCCTCTTAGAATGCTTAATCGTCAAAAGCTGGATTTAGTATTGGTAGGATGTGGGTAAATTTTAAACGCTACAGTTGCTGAGATCATGAGTGTAATCGTTAAGTGTTTTTTTTTTCTCTTACAAGGAAAGGTTTAAAGCTCCTATTCGCTTTCGTACTCTTCTAACAGTGGGACTTAAATTACTCTGAGCATCTTTTAGCACTTTAGTTTGGAGTGACGTGTGCTTAGTGGTAGTTTATGAATACATTTAATGCACCCGTCGCTACTCTCCAGATGCCTTTAAAGGACTACCGCCGCTCCAGGGAGGAACCGCGCTTGGCAGCCACTCCTATAGCTATATAACGCCCGGCGCGACCCTGAATTTCATAGCACCATGTGTGCCGCCACCGCACCGAAGCTTTAGCTACAGCTATCATCTTTCCATCGCAACACACCGCTTTCCTGAACGCCTGGCAGTTATGACTTAGCCTTCGACCGAGACAGACCGTCGTAGCGGTGAGTGGATGTTATTCGGATCTCGAGTTACGCGTGTCGTTTTGCAGGCTTGACAGTGGGGTCGTTTTCTGTACTCGCGTGTTTCCTCTGCGCTGGAGGGCTCCCTCGACAAGCATACTTGGTATCTCAGTTTCAGCTCGTACGCCAGACTGAAACAGCATCAGTGTGGACGGTGGGCAGCATGTGTTAAAAATCCATCCATCTGTCCATCTCCTCTTTTTGGAAAAGCAGCCCTGGGCTCTGCATCTGTCACCTGCTCTTCTGTCCCGCTATAATCTTCGGAAGCGGTGAGCTTTTGCATTCATGAAGAAATTTCCGCGGCGAACGTTTTGTGCCGACTACTCTAAAAGGCACGAGCAGAAAATTGAAAAAGGACGTAATATTCGCAGTGTGAAGACACCCAATGTCGCTGCTCTCAAAAAAGTTTTACTTTTCGAAGAAGCTCTCCGAGTACGAGAAAGTCACTTCATCTGTCAGAATTGCTACCGTCGGTTAAAGGAAGACATAGATAATATGCAGGTAGAGTCAACCGAAACATCTGAAGAATCCCGCCCTGGGGAAAAAAATTGTAGAAAATTTAAACTCCAGTGTCAGTCTTACATCCGAAATCTCGCTCCTAAAGCCACCGAGCACTCTAAAAAAAGACCTCAGACTTTCCTATGCAAAGCGAAAGCAGGAATAGGTGGTAAGAGCTATGGTGACGAAAATCCGATCGGGGATACAGGCAGCATATATCATCCCAGCGACTTCGCGTGCGTCAGAAGAAAACTGTGCGCAATGCAGCAGCTGGGAAGACAACCTACATGCAGCCTACAATAGGTGTACGTCCTTTCAAGAGCGTTGCCAGCTGTTGACACTGCTACCGCGCAACCTAACCGTGAAATATGGGCAGGAAGTTATTCCAGGGGCAATGAGGTAGGTTATCCAAAAATCGAAGAAGATGGTGGATGAAGAAGGCGTATGATCAACACAGGAGAGATATACAATATGTAAACTACAACAGGAAGATATTACCACCGTTTTAGAATATTACACCATAGATGAACTCGATTGCTCTAGGCAGACTCCGAACAAAAAGGTTGTTGTGAGAATCGAAAAGGAGGGAGAGAAAGAATGGATACCTAAACGCTTCATGACGTGGTCCTTGCGAGAAACATTCTGTCTCTACAAGCAAGCTCGCTCTGCCTCTCAGGTTGGCCTCACAAAATTCATATCCTTGCATCCTAAGTCGGTGAAATGCTCGCCACAGTGGCAAGTGTGTGTTTGCGTGTGCTGTGCAAACTGTCAGTTGTGCCTCGTGGTAGTGCAGAACGCTCCCGCAAGGTCGCTTTCTCCCGAAGATATGCAGAGTCTCTGCGTATGCCAGGAACCTACTGCGTCATGTTTCCTCGGGAATTGTGAGCACTGTCCACAAGATGGCCTTTTCACTTTGGAAATGGTGTTGATTGCTTCATGGGAATATGGTGAGCTAGTTAAAAAAAATACTCTGACGGCTTCATCACGTATGAGAGAATTTCTAAGAATAACCATGAAATAGATTCCTGACAACTATCTTAGATCTGTGCAAGCAAGAGCAATACATGAAGAAAAACACAGCTGCAAGAGAGGTGAAATTGTTTTGCATTTCGATTTCGCCGAAATCTATACAGTTGTGCTTCCACATGCAGTACAAGCGTGCCATTGGCAGAAAAAGCAGGTCACCGTATTTACCTGTGTTGTCACTTAAAAAAAATCGACCCAGAACTAAGCCGTTATTTCCGACGATATGTCTCATGATTCACCTCATGCATGCTTGGCTCTGTCGAAAATCAAGGCACACCTCGAGGACAACGCGCTAATCTACACCAACATAACATATATGAGTGACAGGGCTTGCCGCTGGACCTTTTTAGGAAAAATTAAATTGACGTCATCCCTGTGGCGCTCGTACCTCTCGGTGAAGGAATTATAAAGATGAAAACCTCTAAGGTTCTTCAGGAGGAGCTAAGGTCTCTCACTACCCACTGCCTCCAGATCTCTGAGGTGCGACCGTTCGGCCGTAGAGGCATTGTTGTCAAGTCCTCTGACATTGGTTGCGTCACAGACCTGCTCCAGTGCAAAATGTTTCAGTCATTAGCGGTGAAAGCATTCATCCCTGAACAGCTCGCATGCTCCAAAGGTATTGTTCGTGGAGTGACCCAGCATCTTCCCCACAAGAAATACTGAAGGAGTTTCAGGATGCAGGTGTGGGGGTTCTTTCTGTCTACCGGTGCAGTAGAGAATTAAATGGTGTGCGTGTAGCGACAGACACAGTTATAACTACTTTTGCTGACTCCTCCTGTCCTTCTGAGCTCAAGGTCTGGCCAATAGTGTATCGTGTGGATCATCTGCAACCCCGTCCACTTCAATGCACCAACTGTTGGCGGTTTGGTCACAGTGGCAAAGCGTGTAAATCGGCGACCCGCTGCCGTGTTTGTGGAGAAGGGCCTTCGGATCACAGCTGCTCCTCTGATCAGCCCCAGTCTTGCCTCTGCAAGTGTAACCACTCAGCTGATGATCCCAACTGCTCGAAGCGAGCTGACGAACAAAGCCTGCTAGATATAATTCAAGCGAGGCGATGCTCGAGAGCAGATGCGTATGCAATCCTGGATCGGAAGAATAATACATATGCCAGCCGTACCCGAAGCTCTGTTGCAGATATAGAGTCAAGTTTGACTACTTCGATAGCGTCCTCAGTAGAACAGGCTCGTTCTGTGGTGGTCGAGCGAATGCTGTGCAACTTCACCGAGGCTTTATCTCAACTTGTTGCAAGCCTGTCTCTGCCTTCTCAATCATCTGTTTCGGCGCCGACGCCTGCATTGCTCCTAAATTGTGCTGCTAGTAATAGTCACTCCATGTCGCCTCCTGACGCATCCCAAGTCCCGCCTGCCAAGAGCGCTCCTGGCAGTGTCTCTCACGTAGATATCTGTAACACGGATGCCGAAATGCTCTGTCCTTCCCGGAAGCGTCGAGCTTCTTCCTCACCCTCGAAGTCAGCGTTTCCGCAAATCAAGCAAAGAAAGGACCCCCTAAACTAATCCACCAGACTGATTTGCTGAAGGAGGCTGTTGCTGCCTCTTTTCTCAGTCAATAATCTTGGCGGGTTTAAAAGTTCTGCAATGAAATTGTCGTTCCATACTTTCTTCTCTCACGGATCTTGAAATAATTTTTCATAAACATAATCCAGATATTGTGATTTTGCAAGAAACGTGGCTCTCTCCACTTAAATCATTTTCAATTAAAAAATTTCGTGTTTTCAGGGTAGACCGCATTAATGACAGGGGGTGGTGGGTTAATAACTATGATCTCTACAAAAATATGTCACCGGGCATCAATCTCGCCGAAAGTTATGTTCCCTGATTGTGAGTTGTTGGCGTTTGAAATCTCCCTTCCACAGTGCGCCGCAGTAACTATTGCTAACGTCTACTTTCCTGTAGGTGTTCACAGGACAGACTGGATACCTTACTGAGCGGAGCAAACAACACAGTCATCGCAGGGGATTTTAATTCGCGCCACAGTGTCTGGGGTAGTCGCTCTGACTCCTGCGGCCAGCTTCTCTGGTCATGGATGTCTATGAATGCCGTGCGCTGCTGCAATTTCGGAGCAGTAACCTTTATGCGTGGAGTTTCTCGTTCAGCCATAGATTTAACATTAGCATCTCGTGGGGTTGGAGTATCTGCATGGTCAACAGTAGACTCAGGTACATCTAGTGACCACTTTCCAATAACCTTTACTATTATGTCCTCTCCTATCAGAAAAGGAGGTGCAACCATGAAATTTGTAAATCACATTACGTATAAAAAATTGATATCTGCCTCGCTTCCCTCCATAGTTAGCTCAGGTCGAGCAGAAATAGCTCAGCGGGCAATTTCCTTTCTGCAAGATGCTTCTGAGAGCTCTGTATTCTCTGTGTGCGCTACTGCCCCTGCCAGACAGCCGTCTCCTTGGTGGACGGATAAGTGTGAGAAAGCTTATCGCCTTAGAAAAGAAGCATGGAAAAGCCTTTCCTATAATCAGAGCCCTGCTAATTGGATAAATTAGAAGTTCTACTCTGCATCTTGCAAATGAGCTGTTAAAAAATCAAAGGAGAATTATAATCGAAATTTAAACACATATATCTCTAAACCTCAGAACAAGAAGGCGCTATATAGATTCATGGCGCAGAATACCAACTCTCCGGCCTCCAACCGCATAACGTCAAGGGTATTGTCTCCGCAGGAAGCTAAGTAACACCTTGAACTTATCGCTCAGGGGCTGGCTTTACGTTTCCAAGGGCAGAAAACGGAACCTTTGCACACTCTCACCCCCAGCTCGGACTATCCCGAGGTGGACGTGTCGGAACTCCTCCCAATTGTTTCCTCGATGCAGTCTGCTGCCCGGGATCTGGTGGGGTTACTGTGGACATGTTAAAAGATTTAAGCGCAAGACTTTCTAACTCACCTTCTGCATATTGTAAATACGTCATTGGAAAACTCTTGGATTCCTTACAGTTGGAAAATTGCGAAAATAATTTTACTTTTGAGAAATGCAGAGAAGGAATCCCATTTAGACAATATTCGGCTGATTGCTTTAACCTCAAATTTAGTAAAGCTAATAGAAAGAGTAGTACACAGTCGCCTCACAGAGCATGTTCATCACATCAACGGCCTCAGCTCCGCACAGATTGGCTTTCATCGCGATTGTTCCATATGGTCCGCGCATGTGGATCTCGAAAGCCGAATACGACTATCAATGCGCAAGAGAGAAGTTGCGGCCTTGGTGACACTTGATGTTGCTAAAGCCTATGACAGCGTTGAACACACGGTCCTTATTAACAATCTTGCTCAGCTACATCCACCGCACTTCATCTATGCTTAGATTTGTGAATTTTTAAAAGATAGATTTTTCGTCTGTACAGACAGATCTTTCTGTTCTAGTACCTATGTTCAATCAAGAGGTGTGCCGCAATGATCTGTTTTGTCTTCACTGTTTTTCAACATATTGGTTCGGGACATACCCATTCATCCAGACATTGCAGTTTATGTATACGCAGATGATATAGCTTTTTTCGCATCAGCAAAGTATATTCATGCACTATACGAGTGTTTGCAGGCATACCTGAATGCTATTGAAGTCTGGTTGAAACAAATTAATTTATCACTTAATGGCAGCAGATGTGCCGTGCTGGTATTTCCGCCCGACACTCCTTTGTACATCTCGCTAGTATACCGCTCCACTCCAATTCCGCAGGCGGAGTCGGTTAAATACCTAGGCGTTACTTATGATCAACGCTTGGACTGGCGACACCACATTAAGAATAATGTTATTAAAGGGGAACGTGCTCTGGGCCGGCTGACACGAGTTGGCAATAAAAAGTTTTGCATCCGTCGTGAAATTTTACTGTTGCTCTATAAGGCTTATATGAGACCGATTCTGGAATTTGGTTGTGTCTTGTTCTCTGGTAGCGACAACTGCAAGCTGCAGCCATTAGCTTTACTGGAAAGGCGTGCCCTACGGCTATATCTCGGGCTCCCAAAATCAGCTTCAAACGCTGTCCTTTATCTGGAAGCCCGTATCTCCGATCTCTTTTCCCGCTTCCAGCTTCTAACAGTGCGTACTTTCTTCAGGTCCTTTGACGCGGCCCCCGGTGTTCGTAGTCCCATTTTCTATCCCAACCACACCTGTTTTTCACTAATAATTGGCAACGCTATCAGCTTCCGCAAGTTAGGTTCATGCAGAATATATTAGCTCCGCTTCAGGTTAATCTGATCTCCTTTCAACAAGTTGCAGATAGTCAGGCTGACCCCGTCTTCTATTGTGACCATATTTTCCCGTCCCATGCGGAACATATGCCCGCAAATATCCTAAATGGCCTCCTTTCTGAACACCTACAGAATTTTCCTCTTCATACTGTTATCTCCACTGATGCCTCTGGCAGATGCGAGAAGGCGGCGGTTGGGATATATTCGCAGGAGCTGGCTTGGAGCTATTCCGTTCGTATCCCAGATTATACTCCTATATTCTTCGCAGAGTTTCTGGCCATTGGCTTGGATCTTCTCAAACTTCCTAGGCATGTAGCACGGGTTCTTATTCTTGCCGACTGCCTTTCAGTTCTAGTCTCTCTACAAAATTCTAGGAAATCTTTATTGAATCGTTCGCTTAGGCTTTTTGTTCCGCGCACAGTGCGTGAGATCCACTTTGTCTGGGTACCTGGGCATTCAGGCGTCTATATTAACGATATGGCTGATTTATTGGCAAGGTCAGCTCTCAGCTCTCTCCTGTAGTCTATCCCGTCCCTCATCTCATTCTGTTAGAAACTTCACGTTTTCAGCGCTTCCAACATATTTCAGCCAACCTGAGTAGTTCATTGCTCAATACCGTGGATTATAGCCACCTAAAGTTCCCATGGAATATCAGGTTGTGTAAATCAAGGCTTTTGTGAGGCGTCAATGACGTTTCTGCGATGCAGGATCCCTGACCTACACTTGTACTTATGCCGATGTGGGTTCGCTGCGACAAACCTTTGGGTATCATGTGGGAAAGTTGCAAC
>NC_135497.1:213516982-213534482 GCF_052857255.1 Amblyomma americanum
ACCAAAGGGAGAATTTTCGGCTGCTTGCGATTGCCTAGGGATTTCGCAGAACTCTTCTTGATTTGAAAAATTGCCTGTGGTCGACTGCATACACCAATGATAGACACCTGTACCTGCAGTGATATTTGGTTCGATGTCAAGAGCCATTGTGTTCCGTAGCAGAGTTTCTGCATAGTCAGTACCTCAGCCAATGCCACTTCTCTTATACACGTAGTCTTATTCAGTTTTCATGCTGTCGTTGCCAGAAGTGCTTCAATGGTATCTTTCAGACCAGCGTCGTATAGTTTCTGTTGCTGCAGGCACACAGAAACAAGTTGAGTGCCACTTCCCTGTGATTGAACACAGTGTGACCAGCAAAGACTAGCTACTGTTTAAAACCCATGTTTACACTTAATTTTTTTAAATAATTCATGATGTATTCATCGTACGTACATACACCGACCTTCATGAACACCTTCCATATACACTGTCAAACTCACGAAAAATCAACACTTCGATTCTCTTGCAAAAATATGGCGTTTTCCTTACGTTCGATCTTTCTGCCAGGCACCATCTTCGCGACTTATCGTGAAGAAAAGACACCGCTACGCCTTCTGCCGGGTATCGCGCCCGCTTTATTGCGCCGACACCGTAATAGCCGCACGCCGTGAGCTATCACCTTGTCATTCCCAGTCAATCATGTTGGCAAGCCATAAATAAGACCTCGCAGCTGAAAACAAGCCCTGGAACGATTTTCAATCTAAGTGCACTTCCTGCTGGACAAGAAGACCGGATGTTTACATCATGAACTGCACACTGTACACGTGGAGAAACACAGTTCTCAGATGTCGCGCGCAGGCTGAAAGCGGCGCCGGCAAATGGCACAGCCTCACACAACGGCCGGACGACGGGCGAGGCTGCAGGTATCGTGTTTGGATCTCCGGTTACTAAGCGCAGTGCGACGCGCTTGGGGACTACGTGCCAGCTTTATTTGTTAATAATTTTCCCGCAACCATTCTCTTCAACAGATTGTTCACAGCGGCCAAGAGCAGCGCACCGTTGCGCTGGAGCACCGTAGAGCGAGGTACGTGCCTCCTTGGCGGCGCCTGCAGCGTGCATTGCAGTGAAGAGCGAGCGCAGGGGTACAGCACAGATGCTCAATTTAAAGATTATTTTGTAGCGAGAGCTACACTGGGCTACCAGTCTAACATTTCGCGGTGGCCGGGAGAGGCGAGTTGTGGGCATGCGCCGTTACCATGGCAACCGGAGAGGAGCAGCACGTACGGTGTGCGCTTCGCCGTCGCCGCGGCCGCGCGCCCGCTCCACCGTCGGAGCGATGCGCGCCGCGCGCTTCGTCGCCGCCTCGCCGCACGCCGCTCTATCATCCGAACCGCGCGTCTCATGCGCAGCGTTGCGTATAAAAGGCGGAGGTGTAATGGGCGTCTGTATCACAACGTTTGACATGGATGCAGAGAAGGAGAGTTTATTTTGATTTAGGGGGTTTAACGTCCCAAAGCGACTCAGGCTATGAGGGACGCCGTAGTGAAGGGCTCCGGAAATTTCGGCCACCTGGGGTTCTTTAACGTGCACTGACATCGCACAGTACGCGGGGCAGAGAAGGCGCGTCCAACCGCTGCTAAACGGCGGTATAGAAAAGAGAACATTAACTTTTCCGATCCTGAGGTTGTCGCCAGGCACTTGGCTACTCAACAAAGAGAGAATGAGCGTCAGAAGGCGAAAAGAGCAGCGGATACGTCCGAACAGAGATAGGAACGGTTTGCCAAACGGAGATGCCAGACTGCCGAGCGTAACAGACCACGCATAGCCGCCGAGATGAAGACCATGGAAGATGGCGCATAGCCGCCGAAATGGAGCCTATATGTCTCTAATTGCTGAACACACAGTGACTACAACAAGCTCAGCCAGGGAAACGTACCTCTCGCAACGCATATCCTGTCGTAGCCGAGCTAAGCCACTGCCAATTTTTTTCGCTTAAAACAAAACAGCCTCTTATTAAACTTCTTTAAAAGATTCGCATTGAATGCTCCTATGCAACATACTGTATTTTATATTTTTACTAGGGCCACACCACTATGCAATTTACGGGTAAATATACTGCAAAAAGTATTTTCTACTCTCTTAGAATTTTATTTCTCATAAGAATTACGTCCTTTAACGTCCGAAAATTTTTTCCGTTCCTGCACCTTCTGGGACGATAGAATAAAATTGATCCAATGACTAATGTGAGGAAATAATTTTCTATAAATTTGAAAATCTAATAAATTTGTATTTAATCTTATATTTTACTCATAAAGAATTATATAAAATTCATACAAGGTTGCTAGCGTCCGAAGCACAATGTCCTTCAATTACCTAAAAAAATTCTATAGAGACGCTTAAAGATTTGATTTTCCCCTTTTTATGGTACAATGTGTTTTGCCACCAACTTCAGAGTACTTAAAGGAAGCATGCTTACGCTTCAGTCTTTCTCTCTTTCACAGCTAAACCCTCCTCAGCATTTCATTCCCTTCCTGCCTTCGTTATCACCCTACTTTCATGCTTCACCGTGCTGTTCGCTTTGCTATAGCTCTGCCGGTTACGCCGACACCGATGCCGACGTCAACATTATACCTTCAAGCATTATACCTTTTCGATCCAGGCATCGGCATTGTTGTGACGTTTATCCGGTCACCGGACGCACGCGCCCTAACGTTCCTGCGCCTTTACGCCGCATGATCTTCAACAATCTTCACCGCCTATCCCATCACGGCATCAATGCGTCCCACCTTCTAGGCGCGGAGAGTTTCATCAGTTAGTATTAAGGGGAACTCCTGCGCTTTTTGCACCTACAAAGATTTCGCTGCAACTCTCAGGGTAAGTTCTCCGCAGTTTTCTGGTAATTTGTGCCAAATTTCGAAGCCGTGTGATGTCTTGTTGCAGCACAAATGAATTTCCAAATTCTCCATTTCGTTCCCTCTATCTGGGCGATTTCTACGGGCAACCTTGCGTGTGTGACGTGACAGCTTGGTACGCTCGTCGATATTCGCTCTGCGTTTGCTGAAGGACAAACTTTCGCGCTTATTTTTGGTCACTTGAGACAAACAATGACCCAGTCTGTCGATTACAGTCGCCAGTTTAGCCAATTAATGCAGAAACGAAAAGTTTTGAGACAGTATCCGTGAAATCACAGGTTTGCAGATGATGACGTCATAGTTTGTAAAAAACCTGGTTCCGGTTTCAGTTTCCTCGTTTCTGTTGTTTTAAAATACTCCTACTCAGTATTCTGAAAAACGTTTTTTTTTCTACCGGAGAGAGGAGCTCTAAAGAATGTGATGTGATTATTGCCTTTCAGGAGTGCAAGGTTCATCGCCATATTTCAACCCCTTTCCGCCAACTTTAAGCCGCTGGACTCCCAAACTGCCGGTATTCACGTAGACCTGGTAGGATATTTGCCTTCATCGAATGTTTTCCGGTATATCCTGACCATCATTGATCGTACTGTGCCCTGGCCGGAAGCCACTCCGATAGCGGTCACCACTCGCGGATACGGTTGCCTCCGCGTTCATTTGCACTACGGCTTGCTTACGTAAGCCAACGGTTTGGTCAAAAGGTTGCAGTCAGATGAAGGCGTCACTCATAGCATACAACCTCCCTGAGCACTGAACCACTTTCTTGTTAGTCGTCCTTTTACGTCTCCGTACGGCCATCGAAGAGGACATCGGATGTGCCTCTTCTCGCATCGTCTACGGCACATCGTTATGCTTACCGGCCGATCTGCTACGCACACACCTCCTGTCATCGTCACCCTTCCTTTCCCTGCCTTCCCTTAAGTTGAAGGTCTCGCATCACCACCTCTCCGATACGCACACGCCAGTCCAAGCTACCCTTTGTTTACCACGCGCTGAACGACAGTGCCTCCATTTTCTCGCGCGTGGACTGTGCTCGCCGTTGGCTCCATCCATTCTATAATGGTCCCCGTCTTGTCATTGCACGAGGCGACAAACATTTACGCAGCGCATAAACGCTCGCGACATTGTCATCTCTCTCGACCGTCTCAAGCCTGCTTACATTGAAGACAACACGCTCTCTTCCCCAACTGCCCTCTCATTTATCTTCTCAGCCCTTCACACCACGCCCTCTTTCTGCTCGCCCTCACCTCGCCAGGAGAGCACACTGGGACGACACCGTCTCTGTAGGAGAAGGCACTGTGATGGCGCGTCAGCGCCGTGCACGTTGCAGCGATCAAGTCGACGAAGGCGCGCGAAGCGTCTGGAATAACGCAGTTTGCGTGCAGCTCTCGCAGAAGCAACATCTTCAGCAGAACAAATTGCGTCAGTGGACTGTGCTAAATGAGGCGACTTAGAAGCACTGTGGGCGACGATCAATTACAGCCATATGTCTTTATTCTAAAGTGCTGTAACAGCAGTGCTCCGAACAGTAATGCTGATTTTTTTCGATAGCTTGTTCAATTGTGTCGAAGATGTCGAAGCCAAATTTCCTAATTCTCATGCGTTTCTTGGCAGCGACGTTAATTTTCCTGTGTTAAGGTGGAAGACAACTGTGAAGAAACTGTTAAAGATAGAACGTCATCTGAACCCTGTGGCTTTCTTGATGCTCCCGAGACTGTTTCTTCTGTTAATTGTTTACGATTTCACGCCATTATAAGATGGTTATTAGAGAGTGTTCCTCCCACGTTTCAAAATTGTTTTTAATTTCGCAAGGGCAAATCACGATGAGATCAACATGATCATGGAAGCATTTTTGCCTTCCTATATCATAAAAAATTTCTTAGCTGCTCAGCTGGATAAAATTGGGCAGTTCTGAAAGAGGATATTCAGGAACTGACTGAAGGTGAGGAAGACGAAGACGTTGTTCGATCGCCTGTCGCCTCATCTCTGTTTATTTAGCTAATTTTTCCTAATTTACCTAGTTTTATTTGAATATTTGAGGACAGCAGCATCTTCAAAGGGGTACTGTCCCTACGGGAAGAGTACGGCTGCTCCGGCGCCGCCAAGCCTAAAGGGACCACGCCATACAAAGGAGGCTGGCCATGAGGCGGCCATAGCTTCTCAGGCTGTGGAGCGACCAGAACATGGACTCGACCACCCGTCCAGCGAGACCTCATCGCTTATTGGGGCTGAGTCCACGATCGTGGACGGTGACGAGTCAGTGGCCGATATGGCTGACGTGGACAACGAGGGCTTCAAGTTGGTGAGTCATCGCAAGCAACGAACTGTAGGGATCCCGGTAGTGGTTGAGCCCACAGAAAAGGGGGTTGATTTAAGAGAGAAGAATCCCATCTTACTTTTCGCGGCCATTCAATCACTGCTGGGATCAGCTCCGATTTGAAGTCGGTTCACCATGCACGGGGCTCTTCAGCTGGATGTCTCGACGGAAGAGCAGGTTGACAAGCTCCTGCAAAGCTCTCAGATTTTTGGCATCAAAGTTGACGTGCGGTTGCCCCATTCCTGCTTGAAGAACACCTGTGTTATTAAGGGTGTACCAAAGTGGTATTCAGAACGCGACCTACTTGATTATCTGAAACCACAAGGTGTGCTGCACGTGAAACGACTTGTGCATCGTGTGGAGTCTCCAGGAAAAGAATGGGCTGCGAAACCTACCAACTCTATCGTGTTGACATTCGCTCCCAACTCAGAGCGCCCCGAAAAAATTGATCTGGGATTCACAAAACACACAGTTGCAGATTTCACTGAAGCTCCTCCACGGTGTTTTAGATGCCAACGGTTTGGGCACGTGTCCAAAGTTTGCACAAAGGATCGACGCTGTAGCGGTGCGGAGGCGACCACGACTTTAAAACCTGCAGGGCAGATTTTGCTTGCGCCAATTGCGGTGGCGATCATCCAGCGAGTTTCGGAGGCTGCCCCTTCCGTGTGAGCGCTCTGCACCGTCGGATGTCCTTTATTGCTGGTTCAAAAACCCCACCGACTTAGACGCCTGCCCCAGGATTAGACGAGTTCCCAGTATTGGAGTCTGATGTTGCGTTGCCCAACAATGTCCCTAAGAGACCTGAGTCCAGCAAGACGCCAAGGCCCAGTGCGCGCGAGTCGACTGTTGTACCTCCAGCAAAAAGTGTCAATGTTCCTGAGCGGCCGGATCACAGCCAGACTCCACGGCAAGGGGGACCCTCATATGCACAAGTGACAAAAAAACCAGCTACTGCGGCCAAGAGTGTGTCCCCTTCGGCATCTTTTGTCGATGTAGTAAGTGAGTGCGTTGCGCAAAATAAGGAGCTCAAGAATCAAGGTATGTCTGACCATTATGTTTTGTTTGGGGCCCTGCGTTCACATGTTCAAGCGATGGCGCCTGGTAACCTGAATAACTTCCTACAGCTGGTGCTTTCTTTTGAGTCCCTAATTTCCACCTTCGCAGCAAACTTCCTTGCGAACTAAAATGGATGGGGCTAAACCTCGTTGATCTCATATGCACCGAAAAGTGCCGTTTATATTGCAGTGGAACTGCGCTGGGATTTTAAGTCGGCTAGCTGGACTAAAACTATTCTTGAAAGAGACTTGTGTTCCAGTGTTGGCCCTGTCAGAAGCTGGCCTGCCAAGCGGGAGATGTTTGACTGGATATGTCGCCCATAAAAACTGCAGCAGAAAGTCATTTCCTGCAGGAAGTGCTGCGCTTTACATAAGAAGAGAAATTCCACGTGTTCCTTTAAGCGTTGCCGATCTTTGCACGGATGACATTGAGGTAGCGGCTGTGAGAATACAACTCGGCTCTCGAACCCTTTCTATTGCATCCGTGTACGTGCCTCCGCGGAAGAAGGTAGCATTAGATTTGTTTCTACAGCAGCTCTGCGACCGCTGCCCAGCACCTAGAATCATCTGCGGTGATTTCAATGCCCATCATGCTGTTTGGGGTGACAGGAACACGGATTCCCGTGGACGCAAACTTGTAGAGGTTATTGACAGTTTGGACCAGTGTCTTGCCAATGACGGAAGCCCCACTTTTTTCCGGCCTCCAGCCTCAGCGACAGCTATAGACCTGACACTGCATTCACCTGACGTCCGCGTGAGTTGGTCAACAGCGCCTGACCACATGGGAAGTGATCAGTATCCGATCTTTGTGTTTGCTGCCGACTTTCGTATGCATGGTCCTAAAATTAGCAACGTGCTCAACTGGGACAAATACAGAAAGCACGTAGAACGTGTTTCTGGTGATGTTGTTGACAAAATTATTTCTAGTAAGCTAGCAGCAACTACGGTGGTCAATTTACCTGATCATTTTCCGGCCCCGGATTTAAAACTCAGGAACCTTTGCGCAGCGAGAAGAAGGGCGGAGCGCCTACTCGTGCGGAAGAAGGACGACAGGCAACTGAAGACGACCTTCAATAGGCTGAATTCTGCTATTAGACGGCACACGAACAAGCTGTACAGGTCGTAATGGGCCTCATTTTGTGCTAGTTTGACTGTGTTCTCACCGATAACGAGAATATGGCAGTTATTGGCAGCCTTGCTGGAGAATCTCGCCCTTCGAAGCCTTTTGAAGCTCTTGCAATACGCAAGGAAAAACCTATTCCGTGCTTGGCAGAGGAATTTGCAGACGCACTCGTACGCGCTGATTCTGAAATAGATATATATTCACCACCTGCTTCCTCCAGGTCTATAATGGACGTCCCGTTCACGCTTCGTGAGCTTCAGACTGCGCTCAGTGGCCTGCGGCGCCGGTGTTCACCAGGTCACGACGGCATCACCAATCAAATGCTGAATAATCTGCCCTTGCAACTCAGAAAGGTGCTCCTCAACTTCATCAATCGAGTTTGGGAGACTGGCGATGTTCCTCCGCCATGGAAGGTGGCACATGTAGTTCCGGTACTGAAGCTTGGCAAAGACATGACAGACCTTGCCTCGTATCGCCCTGTGTCATTGACCTCCTGTGTAGCTAAGTTGATGGAGAAGCTGGTAAATGAACGCTTATCATGGTGGCTTGAGGACAGCAAGGCACTGCCATCATGTATGACAGGATTCCGCCGAGGTCTTAGTGCCCACGATAGCGTCTTAGACTTGATCAGTCACACTGAACACCAGAGAGTTTTCGGCCTTTCCACCTTAGTCATTTTTATTGATGTTCCGAAAGCTTACGGCAGCGTGCTTCAGAGCTCAATTCTAAACAGTTTGCAAGGCATGGGCATACAGGGCCATATGTTAAGATTCATTTACAAGTTTATAAGTGATCGCGCGGTTCATGTACGGTTAGGGAGTACGTTAAGCACCGAAAGGGTTCTATCACGAGGTGTGCCTCAAGGAAGTGTTCTTTCCCCCACGCTCGTAACGCCATAATGGCTGGCCTACGCGATTCGTTGAAAAAAAGTTGCAGGCAAGTGCGTATGTCACTTTATGCTGACGACATCTGTATTTGGATTACTGGCTACCAACACAAGCGATTAGCCCTGATAGCTCGACAGGCTATACTTTCGGCACAAGTTTACCTTCAAGGTGTGGGGTTGTCTCTGTCAGTGGAAAAATCCGGCTTTATTCTGTTTCCAGATGTAAGAAGACGTCAAACGCGGTTGAAGATAGACCTCGGTCACTCTTGCATCCGTCAATTCAACCACGCGCGTTTCCTGGGCGTCATTATTGACTCCCGTCTACAGTGGCGAAAAGCTGTAGACGCGATTTTTTCATTTATATCTTCTCGTCTCAATGTGATCCGTATAATTGCACGTGAGCAATGGGGAAACCATTTTTCTTCAATGGTCAAACTTCATGAAGCGCTGGTGGTCAGCCGGATAATGTATCAATTACCTTTAATTTCCCCCTCGGCATCACAACTTGAGCGTCTCGAAGTTGCCCACAGAAAGGGCCTAAGAAGAGCCATTGGAGTTCCCCAGGCGGCTGCGAATAAGGCAGTACTTCATGAGTCCCTATGGAAACCTCTTAGCCTTATCGCTTCTCAGAGGCTATTAATGCATCTTGACCGCTTAGGAGAGACGATAGCTGGGCGATCCCTTCTCCAGTGGCTCTGCACGAGATATGAGTCGAAGGCTTACTTGGCACTCAATACTCTTAGTTCTTTACGCATTAATGTCCGAAGGCAAAGGAAACGGTTGAAACCCCCCTGGTCTTTTCCGACCCTCGACTGTAAGGTCACAATTCCGCATGTGAGCGCAAAGCGCAGCTCTCCTTTGGCAGCAAAGCGTTCGCTTGTACTGGAATACTTGGAAACAGATTATGCCTGCCATCTTCAAATTTTCACGGATGGTTCTGTGGACAAGGTTAAATAAGCTAGCGCAGCGGCTTTTTACATTCCTTCTTTGGACTGCAAGTGGTCCGTACGCTGTACTGCTGTCGTATCCTCCACAACGGCTGAAAGTGTTGCTATTGAGGCGACTTTACGGAAGTTAGGGTCTTGTCCGGCTCAACCTGTTGTCATCCTAACTGATTCAAAATCTGCCCTTCAGAGGTTAGAGCGCGGATTCCCTACTGACGCCTTTCCTCTAAGCTCACTGCGCTTGGTGCAGAATCTGCACAGCAGAGGCTTTACTCTACATTTCCAGTGGGTGCCCTCTCACATAGGAGTCAACGGTAATGAGGTGGCAGACAGTCTCGCCTATAAAGCTCTCTCAAGGATTCCATCAAAAAAGTACCTCAAGATGGGAAACGTCTGCAGGAAAACGGTGCTCGATCACTTCAGTACCCTGTGGAGTGCGTCCCACAAGCCATGTGTGACCAAGGGACTGAGAAGATCTCAGGCGACCCTTCTACATCGAATTCGCACGGCCTCTGCTCGCACTCCTGCATGGATGTTTAAGACCGGCATAGCATCGTCTCCGCTCTGCTCTTTATGTGGTGTGTGCGGGGATATCGAACATTATATTATGTACTGCCCAGAGTACAACGCGGAAAGGCATGTGCTGTTCACTTCCTTCAAGAAGACAGGAACCCGTCACAGCACAGTGCAGGACATTCTCTGCCCGAGTGGCAACCAGACATGCAGAAGGGAGGCTGCACGCCTTCTTTTAACATTTCTGCAGAACACGGATCTTGTTTTTAAATGGTGACAGCAGGAACGGACTATGGCCTACGGTGATTGAATGTGTGCGTAGATGGTGTCTTCCGGAGTGGACTACTTTATACTGTGAGTGAATGTGTGTATAGAGTGTGGCACTACAATGACCTATGTTCTACTGTGACTGAATATGTGCATAGATGGTGACTTCTGGAGTGGACTGTGATGTGAACTGTGTGGATTGATTGTGTGCATAGATGGTGACTGCGGGAGAGAATGTGTGCTATTATAAGAGACTGTGCGCTTAGCGGGGTAGATGCGGCATTGTTAATATCGAAGGGACGCTGCGGTGGAGCAATTGCCGGCAGATAAAGCAAGGCTAACCCCACCTGTAGCATTCAACACCTCAACCTCTACCTCAACCTCAACCTGACTCAACCTTTTCCACCTCGGATTTTAATAAAATAACGTGTTATCGCTTATGGTTGAAGCCTAATACGAAAAGATTAATGCGATGAAGCGAATGTACCAGTGCACCTATAAATAACGTTTAAAGATAGCATGAGTCAAATATCACTCCTGTGTGTTGACGATACCAAAAAGCACATTAGGCCAACTAAATCCTATTACATTGGCAAGCATTCACCCAACCTCTTACTGAAAAATAGTAACGAATTCCGGGTGTCCGTTAGCCCTTGCTGGTTGTGGGCCCTGGGTACGCCTTGGTCGTCTCGGCCAGGTCGAGGTCCTCGGGTCCCGGCTCGGAAGGCTGCTACTGTGATGTGACGAGGGACAGCTAAAAGGAGAGTAATTCACAAGGGGTTTATTTTAAATAATTACAGGATTACATGAGATACGGCCAGACAAAACCAGTCGGCAACGCGTTTCACCTATTCCAGGTAGAGTTGCACCGATCCGGTACCTGAACTAATGGCAGCTAATAGTATTCACTCTCTCCAGTCAGGAGAAAAATTTCTGCGACTAAAGTTCTTATTCCTCTTACTTAGTCAGGAACTCGCACTTTATCCTAGCCTTTACGCGCGTCCTCTTACTGCCAGACACTCGCCATTCCCATGCACTCACCTTGGCTCCTTACTTTGCAAAGGCTAACTTGTACAAATTCTCAATATTTCCTGACAATTAATGATTGGAAGAGTCTCCTTGCTTGTTCTCTCCTTTCATTAGAGATGCTGGAATCGAGTATAGAGAAACTGGAAAATTCGTGCGTGCGTGTGTGTGTGTGTGTGTGTGTGTGTGTGTGTGTGTGTGTGTGTGTGTGTGTGTGTGTGTGTGTGTGTGTGTGTGTGTGTGTGTGTGTGTGTGTGTGTGTGTGTGTGTGTGTGTGTGTGTGTGTGTGTGTGTGTGTGTGTGTGTGTGTGTGTGTGTGTGTGTGTGTGTGTGTGTGTGTGTGTGTGTGTGTGTGTGTGTGTGTGTGTGTGTGTGTGTGTGTGTGTGTGTGTGTGTGTGTGTGTGTGTGTGTGTGTGTGTGTGTGTGTGTGTGTGTGTGTGTGTGTGTGTGTGTGTGTGTGTGTGTGTGTGTGTGTGTGTGTGTGTGTGTGTGTGTGTGTGTGTGTGTGTGTGTGTGTGTGTGTGTGTGTGTGTGTGTGTGTGTGTGTGTGTGTGTGTGTGTGTGTGTGTGTGTGTGTGTGTGTGTGTGTGTGTGTGTGTGTGTGTGTGTGTGTGTGTGTGTGTGTGTGTGTGTGTGTGTGTCTGTGTGTGTGAGAGAGATCAAAATTTTTTGAAACACATTGAACATGAAATGATGTTTTATATTTGTACATATTTTTATATGTGTCAACCTTTCATATCCACCCTTACTGCAACACTTTCACGCCGATCACTGCTCAGCATTGTATATATCATCATCATGAGTAACACATCTCTCTCTATAGTAAATAGTGGTTCATGTGATTTGTGATATATTTACGCGCTCTGGGGGGTTGCTTTGCCTGCATGCTTTCGAAAGCGCATGTATTTTCGCACGATGCAGCCATATTTTGATGATTGATCAGATTATGCTTTATTTTCAACATCTGATCTTTGTAGACCTGCATGGATTCCGGAAGAAATTATTGCGAGATTAGTTATTTGAATTCATTATTGACACTGATTTTAATCTTCACTCCTTAAAAAAGAACCATGTCATATTTATTGGTTTAAAGAAAACATTCCATCAGGTACCTCGATGTCGCTTCCTCCTTAGAGTTATAGCCCTCCATTTATGTCCCTTAATTAAATGTTGGATATAATTTTTTGTCGAACAGATGAGTACATTGAAACAGACATCTCCAAACACTCAAATGTTTTAGTTCGCTCAGGCATTCCTCAAGTAAGCTTACTGGGCCCCTTTGTACCCTTTGTTTAAGTTTAGGACTTGCCCTACCAATTTTCCTCAACAATAGCTTTTTTCCAGACTATTGCGTCTTAATATTTTGAGATTGAGGAAACTGCAGAAGACAGCAGGGATTTCAAGAAGGCCTCAATAAGTTATCTTTAATTGTGTTGCGAATAGTTTATGAATATTAACACTTCTTAGAGCATGAAAATAATCTTTCCGATTCGCCAAGTGTCTGCTGAATACTATACTGTCACCGTTGAGTGCCTGAAGACGATGTCACAATACGCAGATTTTTTTTTAAACATTTACGGATTTCTGTTTTTAATAACTGTGAGAGATACCTAGGTGCAGACTGTTGAGCTGGATTCTACAGTCGTCCAAAGAACTGTCTAGAGCGCTCGAACGGCGCACCGAGGAGTACACCTGCGTCATTTACCAAGGGTCCGTGGCCAGAAACTTGGCTTTGTCGGGCACGCACATTCCCAAGGACTGTCTTTAACTCCTCATGTCTTCGAAAGCTGTACCGGGCCCGCCAGGCAGCGGCAATCGTCATAAATTCCCAATACAGCACACCACCTGAGCCCTCTAGACAATCGTGTGGACGACTATATACGTCAAGGCGGGCAATATATACCTCATATAGGTCTATAATTAGACGATTAATTAACTGAAATTAAATCATAGTTTTTTATTTTCGGTTTAGAGGGGCAATGCTATACTGTGAAATAGATGGCCATCAACTCAGGAAGTGAGCCCTGTTTTTAAATTTCCTTGATCACAATGTGTTTTGAAACATCAAAGGTAAATATACGCCCTTGAAACCTTGTTGTGTTGGCTTTCCCGCATTACCTAATTATAAATTAGTGCCGCTGGTCATAGTATCGTCGCGGAAATTAAGTTAAATTCCTCTACCTCTAATACACCAATTGTGCCTGTATATGATGCACAAGGAGTGTGAAAAACGTTTTTTCTTTTTTTACGGTAGATATTTCTAAACACATTGTCGGATAAGATAGTTTAAAACACAGTTCACATTCGATGTTGAAAGCCATCAATTTCGCAACATAACGTTGACCCCTCAAACCAAAAATAATAAGTTTATTCGTAACTTTTAGTCAATTATTCGTTTAATTACTGATCCATATGAGGTGCATAATGTCCACCTTGCTATAGAATCCAGCTCAACAGACCACACCGGCGTATCTTTCACATTTTTTAAAATCAAAATCTTTAAAGGTTAAAAAAAACTCGCCTCGCACAAGCACCGAAGGAGCACCTTACTTGCTCTCGATCTTGGGACGTCCATGTCGGCAGTGTATTATCTTTGGCTCGCCATACCTTGGGTTTTAGGTCTAAACTAGAATATGTTAATAAGAACAGAAAGTTGGGCTAGTTGGTGTGGATTCATACTTGACAGCGCAAAGAATTTGGTTTTCCTGTTGCTGTGGTGTTCCTTATCACGCAGGAATGAAAAGTCATTGATTTCTTTGTACATCGGTTGTGGCGGTTCCTTTTGTTGTTTTTGTGTTTTAGCACGCCTATAAAGCTTCCTTTCAGTGTATAAAAGTTCAGTTGATAGTCTGCGCTTGTGTTGTGTCTCCTCGTTCGCTTTTGTCCTCGTTTTTTTGCGCTGTCAAGTATGAATAGAATATGTTATTTTAATTTGGAATCCTCGCTCTAAATACCTCGAATCCCCACAGAATAAAGCAGCCCATTAATCCTATCCGATTACATCGAAACATCTAGTGCGCCTGACATCAAGAGAATCTTACCTCCTTATTTGGCCGAGGGGCATAATGTTCGAAGTATAATATATTTTCACAAAACATTTATCAACAAGCCTCACCAAACGTGCCTGTTTTTTTTTTGCCTCCTACCCATATTTATGTCAGAATCGATAACTCTTGAAAAAGCTTTTCTTCCACTCGCGCGTACATCGTTGTCTATTTTCTTAATATAACTTGTAGTTATTTAATTACTGAACAATCTCCCTGACTCAGTTGTTACCATATATCCCGAAAAGTTTTCTTTGCGGTCACTGTCCTTTTTAAGGCTTTGTAATTACTTCCTTTGGAGTTTATCCATTGTGCTGTCTCCGCTATATTGTCTGCGGTGAACGACCTTATTTAATATTTCTTGTTGCCGTTTTTCTCCCCATATTTCTCAAAATTTACGTGCTTATAACTGAGAGACACTGAGTGATTTTTATGTTCAATTTCTTGCATTTTATACCCCCCCCCCCTTATGCATTGCTCTTTAGGTCTTTATTGGTATAATAAATGACGATGATGAAGATGATGTTAGATGCTTATAAAGCCCCGTGATCGAAGTTTCGAGACCAAAACCTACAGAGCATTTTTCTTGCTTTCCTTCTCTTTAATTGCAAGGCTAAATGCCACTTTAAAAAAAATTGAAGGGCGGGAAGGCAGAAGGGACTCGAGAGAGAAGCGGATATCTAAAAATATAACGGCTCCGCAGCAAGGAGAGCGCGAACAATGCTGATTTCCACCACCTAATATAAAAAAAAACACCCGAGTTCCCGAAATGCGAAGAAAAATGGCACGTAGTTTTTTGTTTTGTTTTTCTTGAATAAAGGCAGATCGTATAGTGCGAACCATCTAGATTGTTTTTAAGCATAAGAGCTCTTAGCACCCGCTGTCGTTGCGCGGCTGGTGACCTCGGCGCCAGAACGGAGGAGAACACGGAGGCGAACCTAAACGAACTTTGTCGAACTTTTCCGTCTGCCACCTGGTGCCTGCGTGCTGCGCCACCGCCGGAGCAGCGCATGCGTCAACAACAGCGTCTTCGTGGAGCTCAAGTATTGCCCTGCAGCCCGAGAGGCCCAAGCGCTGTCCTGCTGGTTGCACATGGTCAGCTAGGCTACAGCGCCACTTGAGCGCCCGTCATTACGTAATGCAAACGCAAGGGCTTCCAGGGTGCTGGCTTCTCCATCTCGAATAAAATCGACCGTCTTTCCCAACGGTGAACAGTTCGTTAAAAGAGAATGAGTGCCGTATGCACTGCTGCGACGATAGATAAGCAGTGTCGGTGCTTGTTTCTGTCTCTTCTATCCAGTATGTTTAAAGGTAGCAAACGGAGCTGCAGCTTGCTCGAGAGTGATATACGTCCACGCAACCGACGCTCGATGGTACCTGTATGAGTACTTTCGCCCAAAGAAATCGCGAACAAAGTTCGTTAACCGTCATTTGCGCCATAGCACGTAGAGAGGAGAGGAGAGGAGAGGGGAGGAATGCGATGGAAATGAGAGGAGAGGAGAGGAATGCGACGGAAATACGAGGAGAGGAGAGGAGAGCCATCTATGTAAAAAGCAAGTAACAAGAAAGCATGGTTTGCTTTTTAGTCGTATAGTGGTGCGCTTAAATTCCACATCCCAATCTCCAAATCTCTGTAAGGTAAGGAGAACTCTCGTCCTCACCTTTCAAGATCTCTTGATATTTGGCCTAAAGGTAAAAGGATCTTAAACGGGGAGGACAAGGGTTCTCAAATTATAGAGATTCAGAGCATGGGACGTGACATATACAGGGTGTATCAGCTAAGACCTCACACAATTTTAAAAGTAGGCTTTCTGAGTTAGAAGAGCGCTTTTTTCGGCACAGCATTGTCAGCGGTGTAGTACATCAGAATACAGTTAAGACTTGCGAACTCGCAGACTGGTTAACCAATATTCAATAGCTAACGTTTTAACGATTACTGTTAGGCTGCTTAATTATTGAGAGGCGTGTAGCCGACCGTAAGTAACACCCATATCTGTTTTTTTTTAGAAATTTGTAAACGTGGTTACCCTCGGCACTGTGGTCCATGTAATTTTGACTACATCGCGCAGAAATACATGGGCTTTCGAGAAGCATGCATGCAAAGCAACCTCTCCAGTGAACGTAACTCGTCAAAATAACCAAAATTTGTTGGGCCACAGAGCCGAGGGTAACCGCGTTTTCAAAATTCTATAAACGGATATAGGTGTTGCATACGGTAGGCTACACCCTTAATGAGCCTAACAGTGATAGTTAAAAAGTTATCTATTCAGTATTAGTTAACGAGCCTACAGTTAGCACGTCTCAGCTGTATTCCGACATACGGCACCACTGACAATGTTATGCCCGAAAAATTCTAACACAGAAAAGCGTTTTTTAAAAATTGTGTAAAATCTTAGGTGACACGCCCTTATACGCCCCACTATACGACTGACTGGTTACATTTGGCAAAGACCGGTACACGCTTCTTAATGGCTGATTTCCTTTGTAGATTTTCCTCTCACTTTGTATTCGGTTATAAGGCGTGCATGTGTTTACACACTCTCTCAGTCTCACGCGGCAGATGTTGCGGTGCGCACTCGGTAAGCGTTCGCGACGCGGACAACCGACGGGAAACCAGCGCAGGGCCCACTAACAGCTAACACAGTGAAAGAAAAGAATGCGCGCAATGCAACTGGCTAGAAATTACACATGAAATTGTAAAATGAAATGAAATGAAAGAGAAACTATGCGGGGTTTAACGTAGCAGAAGAAGCGGATGGGCTGCAAGACGAGGGCTCCGAATCAACTTCCACCACCTGGGGTTATTTAACGTGCACTGACATCACGCACAGCTCACGGGAGTTTCTGCATGTCGCCTCTAGTGAAATGCAGCCACCGTGGCCAGGATATTTCCCCGCAACCTTGGCTCTTTAGCCGAACGCTGAAGCCACCGAGCCACCGCGGCAGCTCATCAAAGTTTCCGCACGGACCGGTAGAAGGGGAAATACGCATCTGACTTTTGACACTCAGAACAAGAACTGTAACCCGCTCGTGGACTTATTCCTCGTGCCCATTCTCATATAAATCATCAAGTAATGCAGTGCAATAGCTCTACAATTTTCTTTTTTCAAACCCGTATAACAGTCATGTCGCTGGTTTTTGCCGGCCGGAAGAAGATTAGTCAGCCAAGTACGAACTATCCTACAGCCATTTGGCTGGTTGAGGGACATTGCTCTCAGCGACACAGGGATGGCAGGGAATGCCAAGAAGTTCGCTGCAGAAAACGAATAACACGAGGTTTAGCTCATTTTTGCAGCAGCAAAAGTCCAAGTCTGGTGCAGACATTAGTTCTCTATTCCGCCAGTGTAAGCGCCGAACGCACAGACGTCGCTTATTAGAACCAGAAATGTTTCCGGGATGGTGTTTGTTTTCGCCACGTGTCAAGGCAAAGGCAGAC
>NC_135497.1:213539482-213551982 GCF_052857255.1 Amblyomma americanum
ACCCGAAAGGTTTCAGCTGCTACACAATACGCCGACAACCCTATACAACCCTGCAAATTTCTCTCATGGTGCTATTTCTGCGAAACACATGTGTACTCAGACCCGTGCACGCTTTACTGAAATCTTCTTGGAAGAGACATTGGAAGATTTAGATGATGGGGGGGGGGGGGGGGGGGGGGGGAGGCTTAGCGCGAGAGAAACAAGTACCTGAGAGGACTTATAATTCTCTCAGTTGCAAGTTAGCGGTCGTCCTGTGGCCTTCTCATGTCCTTGTTTCTATCGCGATAAGCCCTTCTCCAAATCGTGCCTTACAAACTAGCCCAAACTTCCACTTTGGTGAGGGACAGTGAGGGACAGTGGAGGGGAAGGGTGGGGGGTGCAGCTTGTCACATTGCAATTTCTGAATTGGGTCGGGAGAGGGGAGCGGACTACGGCGTGTGGCCAGGTGATTGACGGAATGGACGAATCCACCCGCTAGCTCGGATTCAACTTGTCAGCTGCAGCGGCTGCTCCGTCCGAGGAACACTATTGCTAGCGCTTACTGTGCCGCATCAATCGCATTGACCGTCTCTAATATTTCTCTTGCGACCATGCCCACAAATGCTTTCCAAAATTGCATTGGAGTGTTTAAAGCTGTGAAATAAATTTGGGTATAGAATGTAACTACGAATTTACTATAAAATCCAGAACACTTAATCTAGGGACATTTCGCAAGCACTTCACAAATTCGCCCTGACGATTCTTCGCAAATGGAGAGGGTGCTTAGCAAAAATTCCGTATGAGGGAGCAGAAACACTGAATTTTCTTCGAATTACCCTGTTTAGCAGTTTATGCAAAGACAGAATAAGGCTCAGTTTTATGTGTACATTAAGAACGATTTAGCTGAGAGATATAAGTTTTCTCTGATACATAGATAAAAGAGCTTGGAAAGAGAAAATTGGTCGCTACAACTTCGCCGGTGCAAAATTAGCTGTAAAAAAGCGCGAATAACTAATGACTGATTGATTTTTAGTACAGTAGAAGTGGTTGAATTATTTTCAAAACAGACACCCCAAGGCTTACCCTGTGACTGTGACATTTTTGACACCAAATAGAGAGCGCCAACATGACGTTGTTTAATTTACAAGCTCGAATGAAACCTGCTCAAATTATGTCGAGGGCTAGATTGTGGCAGCGGTGCCTACACTTTAAAGCGGAAACATGCATGAACATTCTGCCCCCTGTGTTTCGATGTACGCTGAGTACCTTGAGAGCTTGTCGAATTCAGTTCAGAGCAATGACCAACTACCGACATCCTCTCAGCTGGTCTTTCCAGCCCGCTGTTGTGATTTGGCATCCCACCGCTGCCACCAATGTTGTGACTTTGATGTGGGCCCGTTGCGCTCGCCATTAGTTTTGTGACAGAGCGTTGCCAGCTCTCTAGTTGGTAGCGAAGACTCCGAGTCAGGCATCGGTGAGAATAACAAAAAGCGATTTTATACACGATGTACAAGTCACTAAACAGGACAAGATCGGCACGGGGCCGAGAGCTAGCAGCAAACGCGACTGTTCTCGCGCGGTGACGTCCGACGAGGCTCCAACGCGTTACACAGCTCACTCCACTCGTGAGCGGCACCCGGCTCACGGTGGGCCGGTCTCTGTAGAACGGGGCTCGGTAGAACGGAAGTGCTCTCCAGGCGGCATCGTTGGGGCTTATAAAGCCCCGAGAAGCGTCACTCAAACGGTCCAACACAAAGCCAGCACCTGACATCCGTCCGATAGGTCCCACCAGCGACCGCGCTGGCCACCCGCTTCAAGTTTGCCGAGCGCGGTGACTTCCAGGGGGAAAGGGGAACCGGTGCCTGGTTGTCTAGCAATTTGCTGCACGTTTAGACATGTCGCTCGCCGATGCTTCTCCATAGGGCGCTTCTGCCTGGCAGCGCAGCATCTTAGCTTGTCAAGGGAGCGTTAGGGCGCTGTTGTCTTGTGGCGCAGCACCAGGCTTGTCCAAGGGCGTTCGCAGGAGAAATATATATATATAGTGATTATTTATTTAAAATAACAAAAAGGAAGGTAAATACGCTGAATACGCCGGCTCTCGTCCGATCACCGAAGGAGAAATTTTGCATCTTGCAGATTTGGAATCCGGGCTGGTTGTCCAGCCACAACAGCATCCCCGCCATCAGATAAGGCACCGGGAAGACGAGATGCTTCCACGTGGATCGGATGCCAGACGAGCACGTTCGTCAGGCTCTTCCAAGTTTATGCCCAGTGTCCGGACGCCAGGCAGCTTCACGTGCCCAGGTCCCACTCACCGGGCCAGTATCGCTGCTCACAGCGTTGTCGCCAAGGCACCTAGACCAGCTTCGCTCGGGTCATTCCGATGCCCTTGCTTCTCGCTACTGCTCATGGTTGGTCGTTCTGCAGCTTGCAAAACCGACCGGCAAAAGGCAAAACCCAACACGAGCAAGTGCCTTCTGTCTCCCATCAACACCAGACAAGGCCATAATCCTAGTCAACCTAACTAAATTGCTGTCCCTCTTTTTGCTCCTGCTGCAACAAGAGGCAGGTTGACGAACTGGTACACAAGCTCAAACAACCATTTTTCAAATTAACTACACGCCAACATACCAGGAACCATTATAATCAGCAATAATAATGAAAATAGAATGGTCCCCTTGAAATCACTTGGACCGAAAACACACTAATGAGGAAACAAACGAGGTCATTCATTTCTACCCCGATCTTCCTGCGAACATTACAGGCTGTCGCGAAGCGAGATAAGGTAAGTATAAGGAGGAGGTCACTGAAAGAAGCGAGGCCTAGAATGCACGACTTAAAGCATCTGCGTTCGCGTTCAACCTTCCCTTCTTATAACGGACAACGAGGCTGTGCTGCTGGAGGGTCATGCTTCACCTCAGCAAACGGCCGCTGTTAGACGTGAGAGGGCAATGGTCCGTTTCCACAACAAACTTAGAACCGGAAACATAACAAGCCATCTTCTGAACGGCCCACACAACGCAGGCGCACTCTTTCTCAGAGGTACTATATGCCTCTTACCTACAACTTAGTTTGCGACTCAAATACGAAATTGGTCATTCATGACCACTAGCACCTTCTTGGCATATCACCGCTTCCATGCCGCGATTACTCACGTCGCATTGAATGATGAAACCTTTCGAAAAGTCTGGTGCCGTCAGAACCGGCTTATGGTTCAACTCTCGCTTCAGCATTTGGAACGCATTTTCTTTCTTCGAGTCCCACGTCACCTTAACTGGCTCGACTTCCGAAGCGCGTCTGTTAGCAGGCTGGCAAGGTCATAGTAGCCTCTCACATAGTGTTGGTAATATGCAGCTAAACCTAAAAAGGCCCTTATATCCGTCTTAGTGGTTGGGCGAGGATAGTTCACAATAGCGGCTACCTTGATGTCGGAAGGTCTACGCCGGCCGCGTCCCACCACATGGAACAAAAAAGTCACTTCACCGCAACCTAGGTGACATTTCGCTGGTTTCACAGTAAGACTTTCCTCTTTCAACCTGCTCAACACGGCTCGCAAGTGCTCCAGATGTTCTTCCCAAGTGTTCTGAACTATGGGAACATCATCCAGGTACGGAAGTGCGAACTCCTCCAAACCATGAAGCACTCTGTCCATCAGACTAGAGAAACAATACGGCGCGTTTTTGAGGCCGAAGCTCAACATGAGTGGGCAGAGCGTTCCAAACGGGGAAACGAACGCGGCGCAGCGGCTAGCCCGTTCCGTAAGGGGCACTTGCCAATAGCCTGGCACGATGTCCAGGGTAGATATATAATTTGACTGCGACACCGTCTCTACCCTTTCTTCCAGGTTCGGTATCGGATATTTCTGATCTCGTGTTATCGCGTTCAGACGGCGATAATCGACGCATGGCCTCGTATCTTTTCCCGGAACCTGGACTTGTATCAGGGGCGATGTGTAGTTGCTCTCACTTGGGACTATAACCCCTAAGTCACGCATGCGCTGAATCTCCTCAGCCTTGATTTTTTTTCTCCACGGGTGAACAACAATACGGTTTACTGCAAATCGGTTGCTCAGATGTTAACTCGACGTCGTGCTCTAGGGCCGTGGTCCTTCCGGGGCGATTCGAAAAAACCTCCTTAAATCCTCCTTTTGGGCGGCACTTAGACGCGCGTCCAACGTCAGCTGTTCCAGAATTTGCTCTAAACCACATTCCTTCAAGTCAGCCGTCGTCAGGATTTCGGCCCCTTACTTATCGGCAGCATTTACCCTCATGCTTACAATCGCATGACGCTGAATGTAGGGTTTCATCAAGTTGCTGTGGTAAATTTTGTTGGGCCATCTCCCTAATTTAACTTCGTAGTTGGTATCGGAAAGCTTGGTTACAACCTTTGCGGGCCCCTCCCAATGAACCTCGAGTTTGTTTTTCTTCGACGGTCGCAGCAACGTCACTTGGACATCTACTTCGAAGGTGCGTTTTTTTGCCGACTTGTCATAGTATTCCTTTGACAAGGTTTGAACCACCTTCATGTGGTTCTCTCCAATATCTTTTGTTTTCCAGAGCCTCTAGAGGAGGTCGAGGACGTAGGAGACTACATTTGGGTAGTCGTCACTGCCTTCCCATGACTCTCGCAGCATGCGCAGCGCAGTTCTTAGGCTCCGGCCATATAAAAGCTCCGCGGGGCTAAAGCCTGTGCTCTCATGGGGAGCAGATCTCAAGGCGAACATAGCGGCGGGAGTACAGGCCTCCCAGTCACAGTGACACTCAAAGCACAGGGCTCCCAATATTCGCTTCAGCACGAAGTGCATTCGCTCTACTGGGTTAGAGTGCGGGTGATGGATGGAACTGTGCACCACTTTAATGCCGCATCTTTCCAAAAAAGTAGAAGTTAGACAGCTGGTGAAGACGCTGCCATTGTCGCACTGAATCTCAGAAAGGAACCCGACGCGTGTAAACATTGACAGCAGAGCGTCCAGGACCTGGGAGGAATTTAGCTCCTCAAGAGGTACCGCCTCTGGGAACTTGGCCGCGACAAACAGGGCGGTCAGAACATACCTACAACCGTTCATTGATTCTGGCAGAGGACCTACAATATCGATTACCAGTCACCGAAAAGGTTCGGTTATGACTGGCACCAACTTCATCGGTGCCTTCCAATTGTCAGTGGATTTGTCGACTCTCTGGCAGGTGTCGCAAGAGCGCACGAATTGATCGACATCCTTACAACAATACGGCCAATAAAACTCCTGAGCCATTCTAGCCTTGGTTTTTTCTAAGCCTAGATGCCCTGCCCACGCATTTTCGTGCTCGAGTTCCAGTAACTGACGGCGATATTTTCGAGGAATAAGATGCTGCTCATAATTGTGACCCTGCTTATCCGTGTAGCGGCGGCACAATAAATCAGATTCCTCATAAAATTAAACTTTCTTTTTCTCCACTCCCAGTTTGACGCTCTTCATCAGATCGGCTATTAAACAGTCTTCCTGCTGCTTGCGAATCAGCGTTTCCCTTTCAACTGCAGCCAGCTCCTGCCAGCTGGCGAAAACCGGAGCGAGTGCAGAGCCCGCGTCGCCAACTGCGGCGTCGTGTCTATATCGCGGCTAGCGGTGCACGTGTCGCTCCCAATCACTTCCAGGCCACGCTCGCCCAGGCCAGCCTCCGAGCTCTGCATCTCCCGTGCCTTCTCGCCACTCAAGTTACCTTGATCGGTCGGTGTGCCGCACCGCTGTTCGCTCACCGACGCAAAGTTAGGTTTCTTCGACAGCTGGCGCGCTTTGGTTCGCGTGAGCGCCCTGATGATTTGCCCTGATCTTTCAGCAGCTGCTCCGAACTATTTGAGAAGAGGTAGGAAAAGTGCTTCGGGAGGGCGGCGGACACAGCGGCTTCTGTGTTAAGTTTCCCAAATTCTCCTTCAATGATAACCGTTGCGATCAGTAAACAGACACTGTCCTCTTCGGCCACTTGCCGTATCCAAGCGCATTCTCCCTTAAAATCACTCGAGGAGACGAAAGACGGGTGGACAGCGTCCATAGTTGCTGCCAAGTCCAGAAGTGTTCTGCACTTCTTGCCGTTTACCTTAATTTCCTGCATATATGACTCCAATAGTCGCACGTTTTTGTTAGTTTCCCGTACTGTTGCAAAAACAATTTTCTCTTGGTAGTTCGCCGCGATGGGCCCTTGCCTTTTGCAATTGTAGCAGGTTAACGGCATCCGTTTTTTAAAAGAACGCGTCGTATCGTTTCGCTGCTTGGGACCATCATTTGCATTCCGAGATGCATTCTGTCCTTCCCTTACAGTTTTTTTTGGTAAAGTACTCGTCTTTCCGAAACTCGCGACGCGTGATTTGCTTCCGTTCGTCGGGCTTCCTGGAAAAACCATCTTTCCTATCTGCTTTTTCTACGCGCACTGCCCTCCTGTGCAAGCTGCGGCGGGTGTAATACTCTTCCGCTAACTCTGCTGCCTTATTTAGCTTAACCTCCTTCAGCCTACTTTGCAGCCAGAGCGTGGCATCCCCATCAATGCAACGGCATAACTGTTCTAGCGCGATGCATTCGACGATTTTATCGCGGTCGTCGTAAACCTATTCGCCCTTCAGCCATTCCACCAGGTCGGCTTTTAGGCGAAACGCGAAGTCGACATTCGACTCCCTGCCCTTTTTTGAATGCCGGATCCTCTGCCGGAAAGCTTCGGGCGACAATTTGTACTCCCGGAGTAGCCCTTCCTTCACATCACTGTAGCTCTCAAACGTCTACTCCGATAAGCAAGTTATTACGCCCGATGCCTCCCCAGGAGCAAGGCTAACAGATTCTGTGCCCCGAGGGATCGCTCAATGCCATTCCGTTCGCACACGTGCTCAAATTTCACGAGGTATTTAGCGATATCCTCATCGACGACAAAGGGCGGCAGTTGGTCGCGTATTCTTGGGCCGTTAGAGGGGATTGTCGTAGAATCAAGACATAGCGCTTGCGAGGTTATGCGGAGCTCCAACTCTCATTTTAACCTCGTTCTCCCGAAGCGCCTCCTTTTCTTTCTTTTCCTCCTCGCGACGTTCATTGATATCCGCCCAGGCCTCTTCGGCTTCTTCAAAAATTACGTCCTCAGTCCTCATGACCTCAAGGATCGCATTCTTTTTTTTTGTTGAGCCCAACTTAATGCCCAACTCCTCAGAAATTTGAAGTTCTATAACCTTTGTTGTGCTCGCACTTCCTTCCTGCTGTTGAGTTCGGCGAATTTGGACATGGGGAGGATTCCCTGAGGACCACCGCGAGGGTGGGTGAGCCCTCGGGGGGAGACGTGGCTGGAATGCCGGAAGCAGCGACGATAATAGCGTCCCCACGTGTTCTTTCAGGTCCTCAGACGACGAAGTACAAGATCAGTGTTGCCCTCTTCAGTCACGCTGAGGTTGAACAATTGCCCGAGTGCCGCGCCTTCGACAGAGGTTCCGCGTTCCGGTCATCAGTAAAAGATCTTTCAACCTCTGCTGGGAGAGAGTCTGCATTCCTGTGTCACGCAGGCGCCTTCTGGGTCCACATGGGCGCGGTCCAGACACACATGCGCGCCCAACTGGAGGCCGCGTGGACGACAACGTGACCGGGTCCTGTTCTCTTTCCTCGACCGAGCTGCGAGAGAACATCAGGATCGCCCTGTCGTGGATGGTACCATCAGTGCCATCGTGTGATTGGACATCATTCTTCGAACTGTATTCCCCAGCTAGGGATCTGGGGAATACGAAGAGTATTTAAGGAGCGGCTGGTTTGGTACCAGAAGAGAGCCCCCCTCTTGAGAGATACCCTTTGCTGGCAGAAACTCCTGACTGGTAAGAAGCTCCCTTTACTGATAGACACTCTCAGTTGCCCTTACATGTACATTATGTAAATAGTCTTTGTATAAAGTTTTCCAAGTTTTCTTGCTCCGATCGTCCTCGTCTCTTCTCCGGCCCAGTCACGTTACCTGAATCCCAACAACTGGTGGCAGCGGTGGGATGCTGCTACCTGAATCTCAACACCTTGTACTTCTCCATCGCTCACACTGTCCTCTTGCTGTTTGCCCTTTTTGAATATACTTGCCGTACGCTACTATAACGCTACTAGTAGGACATCCGCAAGTATTTCACACACTGCTCTGTTCCCTCCCTCAGCATCCCCTGGTTTTCAGAACCCTCTCACTAGGCTTGAAAAACACGAGGTTAACACAATGCTACACAAATTCCTTCTCTAAGCTACTATAACCTGTGTCAGAGAAAGTCTAGTGTTTGAGGTAAACCTCAGGCACTCACCGCGCAGAGGTAGCTGATACCGGTCAATCCCGTAGCTGTCATCCAATGCTGCGATTTTGGCATCCCACCGCTGCCACCAATGTTGTGACTTTGAGGTGGTCCCGCTGCGCTCGCCCCCCGCTTTGTGACAGAGCGTTGCCAGCTCTCTAGTTGGTAGCGAAGACTCCGAGTCAGGCATCGGTGAGAATAACAAAAAGCGATTTTATACACGATGTACAAGTCATTATACAGGACAAGATCCGCACGGGGGCCGAGAGCTAACAGCAAACGCGACTGTTCTCGCACGGCTACGTCCGGCGAGGCTCCAACGCGCCACATATCTCACTCCACTCGTGAGCGGCACTCGGCTCACGGTGGGTCGGTCTCTGTAGAGCGGAGCTCGGTAGAACGGAGGTGCTCTCCAGGCGGCAGCGTTTGGGCTTATAAAGCCCCGAGAAGCGGTTGCGGTTGTCACTCAAACGGTCCAATACAAAGCCAGCACTTGACAGCAGTCCGAGAGGTCCAACCAGCGACCACGCTGGCCACACGCTTCAAGTTTGCCGTGCGCGGTGACTTCCAGGGGAAAACACCTGGCTGTCTAGCAATTTGTGCACGTTTGGACATGTCGCTCGCCGATGCTTCTCCATAGGACGCTTCTGCCTGGCAGCGCAGCATCTTAGCTTGTCAAGGGAGCGTTAGGGCGTTGTTGTCTTGCGGCGCAGCGCCAGGCTTGTCCAAGGGCGTTCGCAGGAGAAATTTTGCATCGTGTAGATTTGGAATCCAGGCTGGTCATCCGGGCACAGCAGCACACTGCTGTGCCCACTGGTAGCCGCACTGGTAGCCGCGCTTGAGATCAACCACCATCGAAGACTTGGTGCTGGTTGACACTCTGTAATATCAGCGTACAACTGTGACTGAAGCTTACTGGTTGGCGTAACGGCAGCTGAAACCCTCCGCGTAACAGGGTTGGTAGCAGGGTTAGTAACAGGGGTAGGATCGTCATAGTCGAGGAAACGGATTATTTTCGACTTCCTATAGGCTATTTAAAATGACCCTGACATCGCAAAGCACACGGGTGCTTCTGAATTTCGGTTCCGTCTAAGTGCGGCCACGATAACTCTGAACAGATCCTGAGTGAATTAGTGACCAAATCACGCAAGAATCATTATTTCAATCACTAAAAATGTTTAGCTTACCACCAGACATAGCTGGGACAATAAGCAAGGCTAACATCGAAGAAAATGAAAAAATCACCAGCAGTGATTCATTATGCCTCCCACAAAAAATAGAACTTAATCGATAAGCACTACGGGCAGCGTCGCGAGTAAAATAATCAGGAAGTAAACATCGCGTGCAGCGGCTAACAAAACTCAATCCCATTATACTCTGGCGCACGCCGGCATTCATTTTAGCTCTGTTCCTATCACGAAGGCTCACGGTGCTGTTTCGGCCTTTCTCCTAAACTTGGTTGTGCATGCCCTCTCATTTTAGTAAAGCAGCCGTCGATACTTTTGGACCCCCCTCTTGGTGTAGGCTCAGACGAATGACTTCGTCCGCATATCTGATAATACGTAAAACTTTTTCTTTGCAAGAATAGGAAAATGTACCTTGGCTTCACTATGTGATGCTGGTGGCATTTTCGCCGTTCTGACTAAAAAATACCGAGTTCTGTAATCTTGCTAATGTTTCTACATAGGAAGTTATCGAACACAAACAAAAATAAGCCACCGAAAACTTCCATTTTTTATGCGCTTTTGTACTCTTGCGCGAATAAAGTGTTGCATTGAGCATTCTATAGCGCCTTAGCTGCCTTTCTTACTGAGTTTTCCAACCTGCCTATACTTCAGTTACTTCGAACTTTAGCTTTTTGGACACTTGTAATGGCAGCTGCGAAGGAACAAAGAATATGGCACCCATGAGCAATAACATTCAAGTGCTTTGCTAGTGTCCAAAGCCGTCCAATGTAAAACTTGTTCACGTGTGCACTGCTATACTACGAGAAAGAATGAAAGAACGAAAATGCCAAAAGAAAGCGAATAGTAGAATAATTGTCAAACAAGGAAACACAAGTTACCCAGAGTTACAAGTTACCTTTCTTTCTCATAGCAAATTTTCCCATGAACACTAAGGCAAATGTCTTGCTTCCGCCAAAACTTTTCAGCTCTCAAAACTTTTAGCTCACATATGCAGTCCCCTTGCATATTTGACAGATTTCTTTTTTTCCTTAGCGAAAGCTCGTGTTTTCATGCACGGTAATTGACTTATCGTCTCGTTCGGTTGATATATGTCCCAACACATAATGGCAGTCTTATGGCCAGCATCAGCGGCGCATTCGCACATGGTTTTGTAATCTTTTTTCAACCGACCCCATACTTCCATACCGTTCAAGGAAATCTTGTTGAGAGGCCTGCGAGCTTGCGTAATTCATATGAGACAATTAAGGTTGTACCCTTTCAGTTTTTTTTTATTTTGTGATACATTCAGTGATGCAGACCTTGATTTTGTTGGCAGTGCTTTGAAGCTAGCTCGTTTCTTGCACTTTTTCAGGCCGTTCCTAAGGTGTGCCATTTATTTCATGGAAAACCGTCTTGGCGACCGTCGCGAAGTCCATTTGCGGGAAACTGGCAGCTATCATTCACAACACTTCGCTCCCACTTCGCAAATAATACAGTCGACAACCTTCGCATTTAAATTTCAATAACGCAGCTTCAGAGCTAATAAACCATGATCCACCCCATAAAAGCCTTCTTGAAATCTAGGAATGTTGGTGCAACGATTTAATAAGGAATTTGCATTGAGATTTTTCATAAGCTCTAGAGTTTTACAAGCAATGCTCATTAAAAACTAGGGCTGTAATTTAAAACTAACTCCCGCGGCCCGGTCTTCAGAATTGGAACTGCGCAGGCAGCTTTCCATTCACTAGGAATTAAGGGAACTGGTGAGCAACAATTTCCTGAATAAGACAGACAATATTGGCAATGCAGGATGAGCACTTATTTTTACAAGAACATTGGACAAACCAAACAGAGCCTCCGGCTCTAGACAAATCTAAGCGCTGAAGAGAGGCTGTAATTCCTCTTCTATCTACTTCTACGTCGGCCAAAGAGTTAAGCTGCACTGGGCTATAATGAACGTCGAAGAGTGTGCGGGACAGAAATCTTAGTTGAAAAAATCGTTAAAGCAGTCTGCCTGTTTGAGACTGCATGTCATCAATCAAGTGGCCATCGTGCGCAAGAGATGCAGTTCCTGCATTATTTTTGCCATTTTGTTTAACCTAATGGCAAAGCTTGAACCTCGAAAAAAAAAGTCTAGAAAGCAATTTCTAACTTGAGCAATGACCACTTGTACAGTCAATATTAGCAGCCTCCAACTTTGCTTTCATAAAAAATGAGGCTTTTTTATACCTTTTATCGGCTTTTTTACGTTTATTATGAAGATAACTTTAAACTGCATTAAACCATGGCTTATTCTTGCAAGCACTCGACGATTGCACCCATGACGGAACAGACCTTTTCTGCAACTTTAAGATTTTGTTCCTGGACAGAAGTCATTGATCCTTAATACTGCACGTCTCTTACAACGTCCCCAGTAGCGGAAAGTAAGCTACTAACGGTCTATATATTTCTAGTGTTCGCTCTTATGTAGTAATAGACCATTTGTATTGAGTTCGATCTCACCTTTCGTACGATGTCTGAATTTCTCACCGTACTGTTTCATGATCACTGATTCCTGGCAGCACCAAACTGGACACAACCCAACCTTGTTCGTTTATTTGCACTAAATCCGATATGGTGGCATTAAGATTTGAGTCAATGCGAAATCACCCATGATATTTACATATTCTTCCCCTGCACCAGAGACGTTGCCGCTCGCGGTCAGTACCTGAATAAACAACAGTTCTGGGAAGTTAAAATTTCTTATCATAAGTCACTCTCTTCGTGCGCTTTCTATCGTTTGCACACAAATTTTATCATCATGTTAGCCAAGCTTCCAGGAGGCACATGAAAGGAGCAAACACATAGACCTTTCTCATTTGACTATAAAATTCGCATGACCCAAGAGCGATTTAAAGACGAAAAAAAGATACAGTAATGTGAAGTAATATAAAAACACCACCTCTATGTCAATTCGTGCCCTTTTGCAGAACGCGTAATTTGCTGGAAAGAGTTCATTGTCGCCGACATCAGAATTCAGCCACGATTTTGTGCCCCAAACCACCGACGGCTGTCATGCGCAATAGGTGTTTAAAATTCTAAACCTTTTTCTAATGC